>NC_035434.2:28926109-29111763 GCF_002127325.2 Helianthus annuus | reverse complement strand
AAGGAATGGTTTTGATTTATTTTTTATATCTATTAAAACAAAACTCATAACATACATTCCAAAATCTCAAATACAATTACATATTGCCCTAAACGGGTCTTTCAAATAATACATACCTCCATAGAGGTTTTAAAATAAGTGACAAGTCCACGCAGGGACTAATTCAAGATAGGTGTCCATGCAAGGACTAAAGAAAAGTCCACTTAGGGACTGAAATACGATAAGTTGTCCACGCAGGAACTTATTTCAAAGTAGAAATTACAGTAGTACTACTATTAAGGGCTAGTGGTCACGTTTCTTCTTTTTTGCCCTTTAGTAGGTTCGCCAAGCCCTTGAGAAAACCTCGGTGGCTTTTCTTCTCTTCCTCGAATTCTCTCTCCACTCGATCTAGTCGATGGAGTATTTCTTCCTGTTCAGGAGGAGAGAATCGTGGTTGTGGCGCTTGATGCGGAACTGGAGGTCTGGGAGGTATTGGATACCCATGAGCTGAGTAATCCGGTGGTCCCATGTTTCCATGTGCTCCGTCAGGGTAGCGCGCATTATATCTTGCCGACACCACATAGGGGTCGCGCTCATAGCCGTAGTTGTATTGTGCTTGTGACGGTTCGAACGGGTTGTAAGCCGTTGGACCTGTGTAAGCTGGTATGGGTTGGTCATACCCAAATGGTGGCGAATTTCGTGCAGTAGGTGCGGAGTTCGCCTCCTGTATAGGACTTGAAGGTCCTTCTTCTTGTAGCGGCGGATAGTGGCTGCTACTAGAATGTCGAGGAGTGCTGAAGTGGTTACCCCCTCCTCCTCGTGTAGACATACGAGCATTGGTCCTCCTACGCCTCGGCGGATCAGGTATTACTGGTTGTGCCGGTGGCGGAGGTGGTGGCGTAACTGCCTCAAAGCGTGAATCCTCAGAGGGATCCTGTGGATGTCTCGGTTGCGATGTCTGATGAGATGGTGTGTTGTACCACTCATGTCGGTCAAACAAGGCCATAAAGCTGTCTGGGCCTTGATACTGCGGACCATGATATGAAGATCCATCAGATACTTCTATCGGGTGCGTGGGCGTACCACGAGCTGGTTCAGTTGGATCCTCATCTTCCTCCATGGGATCTTCAGAAAAATGGTCTTGTGGCCCTAGTGGAACAAATCCTGAAGGTTCCTGTATGTAGTCAGCCGGATTAAACTGAGCTACGTAGTATGGACTAGGGTCGTCGTAGTTTCGGTGCGATACCGAACGTTGTAGAGGTATGAAGGAAGGTTGTGGGTTATTGGGATCATTTTCCGAATTTGGCCCAAAGGAGTGCCGGTAGGATGGCGTCGAGCTGTGCGAAGTGGAATGCCTCGCTGGTTCGTAAAGATCTCTTCGTCGTTGTGGCTCTTCGCTTCGTGTCATCGAAGGATGTCTTGTACCAGATGGTCCAGCTTCTTGGTCGTGATGTGTCACGATTTCTCCTCGGCCTCTTCGTCCCCTTCCTCTTCCTCGGAATATAACAGGTGGCATTTTCCTGCTCCAAAACTTATTAAAAATCAAAATCGAAAAGTAAAGACAAAAAGGAGTATTAACCCGAATTTGTCCTAAGTTATTGTCTAGACTCAAGTATGTGCAATTGTGTCACTGAGATTAAACACAATAGGATAGTGTTTAATTCACTCAATGTTGGCTCTGATACCAACCTGTCACACCCCGATTTCCACGTGTCTCACCGGTGGGCCCGGTGGGGGATTACCGTGACGATGTTGGCAACAATATAGTCAAACCACACAATTATATAATGCACAGCGGAAGCATAAAATAAATATATAAACTTCAACCTTTGATCGTAATATCAAAATGTATTACAAGGGTTGAATATATCCACAGCGGATCGTAAATAATTATAAAGTATTGTTCCATCAGATACTGCAATCAAGCTTGCGAGGCTTATCCCGACGCTAGGGAGCTAGTACCAGCCAATTACGTTTAGGTACCTGCACTTAATCTTTTTGGGGAAAATACGTCAGTTTACACTGGTAAATACATTCAACTGACACATTTGAAAATGTTTATTAAAATTGATTTGAATGCACAAGGCACAAACTCTTTTATAACTTGGGAAAATTCATAATGATCTTGTGAACGTTTTACATGTTCTTTTATGCGTTCAGTAGCCCGGGTCGTGCCGGGTTAAAGATTTATAGACACACCACGTTTGCGTAAAACCGTAGTACAGAAACCAACGGCTACGTCTTTTAGTTTTAATGTCGACACTTTATACCGGGTGTACGCCTACACCGGGATGTCGATGGTCGTGGCCATTTCGTAAAATGATGCCGAGGATATCCGGGACAACGGTCATTAAACCCCCCAAAGGCTTATAAGCAACAAAACTGTTTAAATGAGCCAATCATATTTAATCAATTAACCACCTAAGCGGTGGAAGTATATAATGCTCAATCAAGCGGTATTAGTATACCGTAACCCAAGACCATATAGGGGAAATAAGTCAAAAGTATTTACCTTTGCAAGTATTAATCCTTAATTCAGATCAAGTCACTGATAGCTTTTACTGGGGCTCCTAATCTGGAACGAAGGTTTTAATTAACCTCTTAGAATCCTAACGGTCCTTGTATTAGCCGTAGCTTAAACCGGTTGATTCCGATACATAGATATGGTTAATTCGCACGGAAAGGCGAAAACCGAGAATGGAGTATGTTTTGGACCCAACAAGTTTAGTGACTTGTTTTATATGGGTTTATAGTTCATACTCTGGATTTTGGGGTTCAAATAATATAATTTGACCCATATCGGCTATTGCACGAAAACTAGTTTCATGTGCCGTACCGTGTGCGCAATAGGCGAAACGGTTAACCATAAGAGTCGTACGCTTATTTACTAAGTCAATATGCCTTAAAAGTATTTTGGTATCAGTAGGATACCTTCCGTAATGCCCGTAACGAGTTTAAGTTTATATTATGCCCCGAAGGGGTTTTTCGGTCATTTTAAAGACTTTAAAAAGGGCTTTTCGAGTTCTACAGGAAATCTGAGTTTCCCGAACAGCTTATAAAGCTTAAAATACTTTATTTATTATTTAAAACCAGTGGCAATTGGAATCGGGTCAAAAGACCTTGTAGAACTCCCGTTTTGGCCAAAAAGGGCATATTCGGTATTTACCGAACCGTAGCCATAACCGCAGGTTATGAGCAAGGTAAAAATTATTAAAAATCTTTAAAATTCCCAAAATATTATTTTACCACAGTGGGTAAAAGTTTTGGTGACGAAAACTTGGGTTAAATGGGCGTTATGCTAATTGCGCCATTAATTACAAAACTTTCCTAAAAGTGCGCCTTTTAGCATAACTCTCATTCTAGAACCCGGATTGACGTGAAACTTTAAGGACATGCTTATATTTTAACAAGCAAGGTTTTGGTCCGTTCACGTGTCCGAAATACTCGTTTTAATTTTAAAAGGCCGTTACGGTCAACTTTTAAGCGAATGACGGAAATGCGCTAAAGACTCGGATGACTCATGAACCGACCACAGAGGCTTATACCAACATGTGACCTGGTCCTAAGAGAGTCCTAAGGTATATTTATACCTCACTAAAACGGGTCAGAACTGAAGTCAAAGCAAAAGTCAAACTTTTGCGACATTCGGCTCCGAACCGGTTCTATACAGTAAATGATCGATTCAAACGAGCGCAAACATGTTTATATACTTATTATCATGTTTTATGATTATCAAAACAGGTTCCATATCATATATATTACAGATTATGCATAAATCGCCAAAATAGCTTTCTGTTGACTTTTTAACCGCACGTTTGACTCGATAATTGACATAGTTAGAGTGGTGATCAGGGGGAACCATTTTAGAGGTTTAATACCCACATAAATACCAACTCATAACCATTTTTGATTCGTCATAAGACTGAATCGTTTGCAAGATATTGCAATGACAACCGTTAGTTACGACGGTTGCGTTTATAGGCTATAACTAAGGAAATGTGACACCACAAAAGGTTTGATCACTTACAGAGGTTGTGTTCTTGCTTATGGAACTTCAGAGAAGTCTTGAGAGCTTGAGAGATGATCAGTAGAGGTGTTTTTGAGTGTGTGAATGTTATGAGCCAAAGAGGCCTATTTATAGTCACACAAGACCCTCAAGATCATCACACAACATGCTATAACCGATCATGGATCATGGGCAGGTGTCCCTAAGGGTAATGGGTCGTGTAGGGGTCACCCATGCTGCCATAATTGATCAAATGATCGTTCAAGAGCTCAAAAGTCAAGAAGTTACAACCATTCTGCATCTGGGCGTCGTACGCGACCCGCATGGACAATCCATGCAACTTGTACGCGGGTCGCCTGGGATCAGAAGATCAGACGCGTAATAGAGGGAGCTCGCGGCCCGCCTCAACTTATGTTAAAATCTAACGCGGGTCGCGTGGGGTTATATTTTCTGAATTTTCCATATCTTTTATAATCATTACAGAATCGGACCATTAATAACGAAATCTTTCGTAATGATTCACCTGGCCTTTCGGTTCTGAAGGGGTAACTTTGCGGTTTGGCCCTCGGTTATTTACCGATAGGGGCCTTGTGTTAATTACCCGCATTATTTAGTCCCCGGTTTATTTATTAATTATTTTGGAAAGCCTTAACTTTCACTGTTGACGCTTTCAACCCTTCTTCTACGAATTCGATCGTATCTTTCTCGTTTCATATCGAAACTTCGCGAAATTTATATATTAATTTAGTGAGGGTATAATACCGTTACAAAGTCTTTGGAGCATTAAAGGGTCACTCAGAGGTATTATTAAACATGTTGACACAGTTAATCCCTGTAGTTTGTAATCTCTCACTTTCTTCCGCGTTTTGTTTTTGTACGATCTGTAATTTATTCGTTTGAAGGTTTAAGCATTATTTAGGGATACTATACAGTATATTTACCCTTGTTGACATTTATAACCCTCGAATTTATATACTTTCAAGGTTTGTCAAAATTAGTCCTTTATTTATTATAGATGCCACGTGTAAACAAATGACACGTGTTAACACATCATTGGACACAAAAATTCGAGGTGTTACACTTCGGTTCCTTGGATCCAAGATTACTATCCCTGAATTATTTGACAAACTCATTGACTATGAAAGAAAGCTTAGTCTTACTGCTAATTTACCACCAACAATCATTGCCACTGCCAACAATACTCAATGCCAACCAAGATCCGGACGTCGTGGCAACTATGGAAATTTCAACAAGTCTTGTAATCAGTGGTCTAACAATTCAAATGATAGTAATCGTGAATAACGTAACAACATGTATTGTCATTTTTGTAATTTTGCAGGTCACGAAACTAAAGAATGTAGTAAACTTGCCATAGGAAGTTCTATGACCCAAAATAAGGCTTCGCCAATTGCCAATGCCACTACCTCCCATCTTACATGTGTGACACTAGTGCTTCCCATCATGTCGATCCGGATCGTGCGTCCTTTCACTCTATATCTGAGTATGGAGGCCCGGATGAAATCGTTCTTGGCAATGGTAACACCCTTTCTATTACTCATATTGGTCAAACACACCTTCATACGTCTAATGGTTCACTTGCCCTAAAAGACGTTTGTGTGTTCCTCATTTCAAAAATAAACTTATATCCGTTGCAAAATTGTGTAAAACTAATCATGTTTCTATGTAATTTTTTCCCACTCATTTTTTTGTTATGGATCTTCGAACGGGGGCACGTCTAATGCGGGGCGAGAATTACCTTGATGTCTACTATGCAAATCTTCCAACATTACCTAAAATAAATCCAGTCTCAGCCACATCACCTCTTGATTGGCATCACAAACTTGGGCACCCTTCTAGTCAGATTCTCAAGAAAATAGCCAAATGTTTAGGTTTACATTTTAATCTCCTCCACTTTCATTGTAATTCGTGTTCCATCAAAAAAGTCACAAAGATTCCTTTGGCACAAATTCATTCAATACTTCAAAATACTTACAATTAATATATTCGGATGTCTGGGACCTGTCGAAAAACCAATTGATGGCTTCACCTATTATCTGATTTTTTTAGATTTTCACACTAAATACATTTGGCTATACCCAATGAAACATAAATATGATGTCTCCATTTTATTTCCACAATTCAAATTGCTAGTAGAATTTTTTTTTTCAAACCCCCTTAATCTCTTTGTTCACCGTCAACGGTGGTGAATACATTGGCCTCACCTCATCTCTACAATCTCAAGGTATTTCTCACTTCACCCCCCCCCCACCCCCGCACACCACGGAACAAAATGGTGTTGCCGAATGCCGTCATCTTCACATTGTGGAGACCGGTTAAGCTCTCCTTCACTATGATCACCTTCCACTCTCGTTTTGGTCACATGCATTTCAAACAGCGGTTTACCTTATAAACTGCCTACCCACTCCCATATATTGGCCCAACCTATCAGCCTACCCCATGGACAAACTAGTACACCAACCATTGTCATTAATCCACCACCTAACCCACCTAGCTCTATACAATCATCCCAAACCCAACAGCCACAACTTGACCAAAACGGTGAAGATACAACACTTCATACTCAATCCCCTCCATCACAAATAAATATTCACAATCCACCTATTGTCCAAAACCCCACTCACATTCTTGATTCCCATACCTCTCACTATTCATTCAATACCCATTGCCACCCCACTTCCATGGCCACCCCTCCTTCATACCCGTCCATTACTACATCTCAAACAAATTCATCAGATTCTTCGCCCGCTAATACTACTTTACCCCCACGCATTCGCAAACCAAACTCTAAATATTTTAACCCAAACTTTATCAACCAAACTACACTTCATCCGATCCCTTCACCACTCGAACCAACAACTCACAATCAAGCCTTAAAAGATCCCGAGTGGCGAAAGGCAATGGATAATGAGTTTAATGTGCTTCTAAAAAATGCCACTTGGGAACTTGTCCCTCCTTCGCAACACAAACCTATCAGTTGTAAATGGGTATTTCATATCAAACGACATCCCGACTGGTCCATAGACAAATATAAGGCTCGCCTAGTTGCCAAAGGTTTTCTTCAAGAGTATGGCAAGGACTACTTTGAAACATTTAGTCCGGTCACAAAACCCGTAACTATCCGTACGGTTCTTGCTATTGCCTTATCTCAAAATTGGCTTATCCGACAACTCGATGTTAATAATGCCTTCTTGCATGGCACCTTGCATGAAGATGTTTATATGTCTCAACCACCCAGCTACGTTAATCCGAATTTTCCTAATCACCTTTGTCGTCTTCGGAAATCCCTCTACGGCCTCAAACAAGCGTCGCGCGCATGGTACATGGAACTTACCACGTTCCTTCTTGAACTCGGATTTTGTAAATCCTTAGCTGATCCTTCTCTCTTCATCTTTAAACGAGAAGGACATATCTCATATTTTTTGGTATATGTTGATGACATTGTCTTAACCGGCAACAACAACAACTCATTTATTCAACATATCATTCGCGCATTATCCGACAAGTTCTCCATTAAAGATCTTGGCATGCTCCATCACTTCCTTGGTATAGAAGTCGTTTCCACCAAGGATGGTTTATTTATGTCCCAACATGCCCATGTGCAAAATCTACTCACCAAGTTTAAAATGGATGGAGCAAAACTTGTAGCCACACCCCTTAGCTCTACTGACTCACTTGTAGGATCGTGTGCTGACCCGAAACAAGTCGATCAGAGGAGTTTTGATCAGTTTCAGAGGCGAAAACTAAGAAACTGACTTAGAAATAGCTAGCAATTCACTTTAAACACACTTCTGATTGATATATAACAGATTACACGCAAAAGGAAAACCAGCAGCACCTCGGTATCCAAGTTCACAACTGTTACAACTGATTTCTGATTTCGCTTGGGAATGCTATATATAGAGATCATGATTTCGCTTGAAAGTGGTTCAAGCGGAATAAGAAACCATGTGATTCCGCTTGAAAGTGACCTATGTCATTTCAAGCGGAATAGCATCATTCAAGCGGAATCAGGTTGATTAACACCTAAACATGCTATTTACTCAAACAACGAGCCCTGATCTAACATATCTAGAGATAAGACTCGATACAAGACGAAGTCGACAGATGTATGCACCAACAGACTCCCCCTCACATGTTGACGAGTCTTAAGTGTCGAGTCTTTAAGTCTTCAATCTTGATCAGTCTCTGGGCTTTACTCTTTCTATCATTATCAACAGACTCCCCTTAACAATGTGTTGGCATTCCTTAAGTTCATCAGCATCATCTGCTTCAGGATCGTAGTCTGACTCTCATTCTTCATTCAGAATCTTCAGGTATCAGAACCTGGCTCTTCAAACACAAGCTTTTTAAAATCGGTTAACCTGGCTCTTATCCAGCTCAGCATCAGGAATCAGTCAATCCTGCACATCCTCTATCCAACAATAAATATTACAATTTTAAACATTAACATGTATGCACCAACTTAAACTCTCCCTTAAATCAAACAGAAAATTTATCAATGAAAATCCTGATGAACCACTTGTAAATTTGTTTAAAATACATTTGATTAAGAACATACCCCCCTCACAAAATGGTCATCATGTTTAGCATTTGGAATTTTGAAAATCAGTTCTCCAACACCAGTTGTCGAAAATCTTTTTGAATTTTTCAAAATTTATGCTAAAACACACTAAAAATCTTTTTGGCTATTGTAATAAGAGAAATGTAATGCAATAAAGAAAATATTTACATACAATATTTTTGTGAGTTTGTGTAAGAGGATCATATCAGTTTATGAGACAAATCACTAACACCGTTAAGCTTCATATCATTTTAAGTTCTAAACAATTCACTTAGATTGTCAGTATACTGGTCCACTTAAATTTTCACACAAAGTTCAACTGATCCGAGATACGAGATTAATGTCTTAACAACTTAAACTTATTCGCGTGTCCCACTACTTGAATATACTCCCGTATCCAGATCCCAATATTCAGTCTTACAGGTGAGTATACCTGGATGATATCTGTAAGGGGTTAGATGCGAAACCGTGAGAGCTCAGGTCAGAACTTCCGTTCAGCAGAGAGATGACGGTTCGACTTTAGGTGTGTCCCGTTTAGAGGATCTTTTCTTCAACATCACATGATTAGCATTTTTCAATGTTTCATCATTTTTTTATGCTGAGGGTGGTGCTGTATTTCAAGCAATGCGAAAAGTATTATACGGGGACTAGGTCAGAATTTCCATTCAGCAGAAGTCCCGGAATAATACCCCAGATATCACTAAGCATAAAGACCTAGTATCTCAGAAAGAGGGACCTTTCAAACAAGATTTCGGGGGTTACCCATATATCCAAGAAGTTGTTCCCCACGATATAAGCAAATTTGAATTTAGGTTTATATCTCGTCACAATTTACTAAATGTGCAAAAACCTACTGGCATATCCGCAGTAAGATTGTTTGTCACATTTTTAACTTTCCATTTCTTTAGCATGTTGTGACAGTCCACTGATGTACTATCATTTCCTCTTTTATACAACAAAACTCGTTTTTGATTTTATCATGTTTTTGGCTTTTTCAAATTTTCTAATGTTTTTGGATTTTCTGAAATTTCTTACTCCCCCTAAAATGCAAACACATTTAATGAAAATTTGAAAACAAACTGTATAGACAGTTGACAACCGATATCGAATCGCCTCAATTCGCCATTCACTTGGCATAAACAATCAGAACTCCCCCTTTCAACAAACCATTTTCTCTTTATGATTTCAAAACACTTAAGTTTGTTTTAATCAAAATGATTTTTCCGGAAAATAAGTTTGTTTTTATCACTTGTAGGGTCGGGTTCATCATCTTGTTCATTCAATCACATATATGAGGATTACATCAAGTTCAAACTAATGACCTTGACGAATCACTTGTAAGATCCAACCTGATGAAACAATGGTTAACCAGGCAGGGTTAACACACTGGTCTCGTCAAGAAGGGTTAATCCCTTCCTCTCGAGGATCGCTGGCTGGATCGCCTGCCGGTTGATCTCCTGTACAAGGAAACAAACTGTGACTCGTAACAAGGAGGATGGGGTGGGGGTGCTCCTTGTTACCACTATCCGGCGTGAGAATCAGTAGTCTGCTTGGGAAGCAAAGTATGATAGTAGTAGTAGTGAGAGAGTGGTGAAGAGATACCTCAAACCTGGTTTGGGGTTGGTATTTATAGCCGAGGAGTAAAGGAGGAGGTGGATGGATAGACTGACGGCATGCTGCACCTTTGCAGGTGTGTCAGGCATGTCGGTTGTGGAGGTGACGCCACGTCAGTCTGTCGCTTACGTAGACCTGACAGGCGGCTGCCATTGGTGCTACTTGCTCTGTGGTGGCAGTCCCACTTGTTGAGTGTACAGGATGCGGTGCGGGCCGCATCGCTGTTTGCGGTAACTGTAGACGTTCCGGCTTCTCACTCTTTGATCAAGAAATACGCGAGATGCGGTGCCAAGCCGCATCGTCGTCCGTGGTGACTGTTGCTGTTATCCAGCTCCCTTGTATTGATAGAAGTGTTCACTGGATGCGGTGCTAGGCCGCATCGCTGTGGATGCTTCCGTTTTCATACACCAGATGCGGTGCCATGCCGCATCACTATATCGTTCTCATATTCCAGGTAAGTCCTCCTCCATCATTGGGCAGATTGGATTCAACCACTGTGTCGGCGCGTTCCCGCATGGACACAGGTGGGTTGTTAGCTAGTGGGGGTTTTGATAAGGGTAATGGTCACTCGCGGTCGATGCTGACGTGAGATCTGGGACCATACCCCTTCAAGTCCCCCCAGTCTAGTGTTGCTGCCATATGCAAGTTGCATGTGGGAGGAGTACTGGACTATGGTGTCTAGAAGGTAGTTTGGAGTCTGGAGAAGATCCTAGGCCATGTAGATGGTCTTTGCTCTTTGTAAATCAAGCTGGAGATCTGGAAAGGTCATGTGATGCCTCTTCCGTACCGGTGAGAATGTTTCGTCTGATGCGATATTCTCAGCCTCGGGTTGGGTGCCACCTGTTGGTGTGTCGAACCAACCTTAAGACCTTGCTAGGGGTGTGCACAAACTTCGAACCAACCTCTGAGATGGTGGTTGAAGATGTGCACAAACTTCGAACCAACCTTTGAGGTGGTGAAAGAAGAAGAGGGGTCTTCAGTAATGATTGGACATGTAATGATGATCCCTTTTGTGGGGTGTTCATGTTCGTCCAATTAGCTCTCAAGTAACCGCACGTCCTTTGCGGTTACCTCGTTGCTTGACATTGTTGGCCACGGTTGGGTGAACAATGTTGGATACTTGCGTCATTGTTGGCCATGTTTGGTCGAACAATGTGAATCTGGATAATGGTCAAATAAACATGGTCATAGGGATGGTAATGCCCACCATTATTTATTTTATCCGTCTTATAAGTAGGGTAACAAAGTCATAAGCAGACTTGTTACCGCTGTTTGGCCGCTTGTTGTTCGACGAGATCTCTTATGATCATTGGTGATCTCGTCCGCATCTCTTCCTTAGCCACTTTCCTTCACGCTCCAATACCGAGGAGTTTTCCTTGAAGTAGCTTCGTTCATCTATGCGATGACTTAGTTGTGGCTCTTCCGTAGCAACCATTTGCGGAGCTATGGGTGTGTCCGCAGCGACTCATGAGTGTCTGCGGTTTTGTCACCCCATACTCGCTTGAACCGAGTGTGTTGCTCGGATGTGGCTCTTGAAGGATCAGGAGTCAGGGTTGCTGATGTGCGTGCACGTACATTCCCCTCCTTCTTTTTGTTGAAGAAGTTGTTTATGCACCCTCTGTGGTTGTGAAGCGGACAGGAGGGATTTGAAGCTTGAAGAGAATGAAGACAATGCGGTTTACCTGTTTCTGAGATGCGGTTCAGTCCAAAGAACAACGCTGGTTCTGAGTATCTGACACACCTGTACGGGCTCGTGTGTGTCAGTTCCGCATATTCCACGTGTGCTCGTGGGTATGTGCGGACATGTTTATACCCCCTTAACCATGGAAGGATATAATTTTTAGCTATTTTGAGGGGTATGTAAAAAAACGACATGCGGTATGGGTTATGGTGTGATATACCAGGGAAACCGCAAACCGCTTGTGTTTGGATAATGTTGTCGCTTTTTGTTGTATACGTGGCTGAGCGCACGTGTGAGTTGGTGGAAATTGGTGAGATTTCCTGGCATGTGCTGAAATGAAAGGACATTTGCACTGCCCCGAGATAATTAACTGCACTGTAGCAGGAGTGTAAACGTCTCCTATGTCAGGCACGTGTGCTGCCACGCGCGCGTGGTAACCGTCAGCGGAAGCGTCGCTTGACACGTGGTGCCGCATAATTCGCTCTTTTTGATCGTGATGATTCAGTTTCCATGTTGCATTAATTGCGATCGGTATATAAGGGGAAACTATTCGTGGTTTCCCCTCACTTGTTCAAAATTTCAAAAATTCCGGTGAGGGAAAAAGGTTTCCTCTGTCTTCTCCGATAAGGTTTTCTGAAATTCCGGTGAGGTGGTGTGAGTTTTAGTCCTCATTTCCTTTTCTTCTACAACTCTTATGGCTGAACCATCAAATCCACACAATGTGGAGGGTGAAAACCCTGAACAGCCGGTGGCAGCGGCTGATGAAGATGAAGACGATGATGGTGGTGCTCCCGGTGGTGGGTTACCGGTATTGAAGTGGTCAAGGGATCAGTTTAGGGTCCTGATGACCAGCATACAAATGGCAGATGAGTAAGGTGCCACGTACCCACAAGAGGGTGACACCGGTGCCGATGCTCCGGTGGGATACATCACCCTATGGGCTGAGTTTTTTAACGATGGCAACCTCCGATTGCCGGTGACGGTGTTTGTTTCCGAGGTGTTAGAGCACTATCACCTTCATATTTTCCAACTGAGTCCATTTGGGTTGTTCCGAATCAGGAACTTCGAGTACACCTTCCGTGCTCATGGTTTGGACGTTACCGTTGAGAATTTCCGGCGGTTCTACCAGTTGGCGGTAAACACCGGCTTTTTCTCTTTTAACCAGAGGTATGGGAGCCCCAAACTGATGACCCCTCCGAAGGGTCTTACCAAGTGAAAAAAGCAATTTTTCTACGTTAAAGCCTGCGCGGTGTATGCCAACATGACCTTTCGGGACGTGAGTGTGGGTGTTACTTCGGAGGACATTCCTATCGCCACCGCAAAGACTGTGGATTGGTTCTCTAGGTTGCGGCCTATTGAACTGAAGAAATTGGACAACAATCAGTTGTGGGTGTTGCGGATGATGCTTAGCAGGCCGGATAGGAAGGCAAGGCCCGTTTTGCGGGAAAAGAGTGGTGGTAAGCCTGTTATTCTTGTGTGTTTTCCTTGCTTCTTTACACTTTTATTAATGTGCATGTGTTTTCTCAGAGAATGCGGTCGGCCTGTGGAGGATGTTTGAGCCAGACTTTAAGGGCAAAGTTGAGTTGATTGTGGTTTCGAAACGTGAAGGTTTTAACCTAGAAATTGTTGGCAATTTCTGCGTTCCCACACGTGAGATGGTGAATGCACCTATGCCGGAAGGCGAAGGTATCTTCTAAGATTCCCTTGTTGTTTTAAAGTTCAACCTTGTAATCTGCTTGCTTGCTTGTGTCGAACGCAGGTATTCTTGGGGACCTGGGGAAGTTTGAAAAACCTGTCCCTAAGAAACATGCAGAGAAGAAACAGGTGAAGAAACCCGCGCGGGTTCGCGGTAAGGAGAAAACTGAGGGTTCTGCCGCCCCTCCTTTGGTGTCGCAGGCCGCAGGTATCTCTCGTTCTTGTTACCGCAGATATACCGATTACGTGGTAGTATCTGACACCCTTGAGGGTTTGGGTGTTCCAGGTGGTGGTGCGGCTGCAGGTGGGACTGCTGCGGGTGCCACCCTTGCTGGTGAGAAGAGGAAACCGGAGCAGACAGCTGCTGGTGCCGGTGCTGAAACGTCGGAAGTTGCAGTCCAAGAGGGCTGGTCCGACACAAAAGAAACCTGTGGTTACTGCTGGTAAGTGTAACTTTCGTAAGTGTTTTGTATGCACAACTTGTTTTCTGATAGTTGTTGTTTTCTTTGCTTTGTAGAACCGCAAGGTAAAGATTTTTCTTTCTTTGATGCTCCCTCGTCTCCCCTGCATACCACGGCTACGGATGCGGGTGTTACGAAGGAAACTGCGGCACCTTTTGCCAAGGTGGTGCCCGATCCGACCGTGCATGCGGAGAAGATTGCGGAGAAGGTTGCGACCCAGATTTTTGATACCGTTGATTCTTCTAACAACTTGATCTCTCCAAATGATGCTGATAATTTGGATCTACGGTTTTCTGATGCTGGGAAGCAAAAATCTGGTGCTGAGCCGCAGAAATCTCCTGCTGGTGAGAAGGTTACTGGTTCTTCTTCTGGCGGTGCGGGTTATGATGGACCTCCGATTCAGCCTGGGGAGTCTGAATTGGAGTATTATTACCGCACTTACACACAGGATCGAAGTACGAGTTATCACCGACCCCCCTGGACTGTTATGCAGGGGGATGATATTTCCAACGATCCTTCCGCTTGTAGGGAAATTTTGGGTGGCCTGGGCACCCCGTTTCAAGTTGACCGCGCTCGTGCCGCATCCCCTGAACTTCGCATCAACCAACTTTCCACCATGCTTGTGGGAAGTTCCATAGTGGCGAACGCCATTATGGAGGACTATAAGTTGTTGAGTCGGATGGAGGAAGAAGCTACACGGATGCGGCCTGAGGCGGAGAAGTTGGTTAGAGCTGCTCGCGCAGGTGCGGAGCAGCTTGAAAAAGATAAGGCTGCTTTTGAAAAGCAGAAGCAAACTGAGGAGTGGGCTGCGACTCCCGAGCTTAAACAGGTGCGTACCCTTGCCAAGTTACTTTCTGAGGAGCTTAAGAATTGGAAAGAAACACTTTCCAATGAGCGCACGACATGGAAAGAATCTTGGGCTAAACAGAATGAAAATCTATTTCGTGCTCGCCAGGAGTTGGTTAATGTCAAGGCAGCGAATGTTGTTTTGGGCAAGGAGAAAGCTGCGGCTGAGGTGATTGCTGTTAAAGCCCAGCAGGCGGAGGCCCGGGCTGTGAAGGCTCTTGAAGAGGCCAAAGAGGCAGGGGCCCGTGCTGCAAAGGCCCTTGAAGAGGCCAAAGAGAGGGAAAGCCGTGCTTCTAAGGCTCTTGAAAAGGCGAATGCTGAGCGCACCCGTTTGAATCAGGTTGTTGGCAGCCTTCAGGTATGATTGTTTTTCCTGTTTTATCTTTCCTTCTGCCTTTCGAGAATGTTTACTAACTTTGTGCAAAACTGCTTCTTGCTTTTGAAAGGTTGAGGTGCAGACTCGCGAGGCCAAGCTTGCAGACATTACCGCCCGCGTGACTGTAGCTGAAGACCAGGCTAACGAGGCTGTCGAGGCTAGGGACGCCCTGACCTCATCGTTTATCCAGCTTGAGGCTGACCGTGAGTGGATGCGGTGTCACGGTATTGCACATGTAAGTATCTGATGCCTTTGTATTTATTCAGATTAGCATGTGAATCTTATCGTTCTTTTGTTGCAGATTGTTCAAGCTATCATGGATGCGCCTGAGACCGCAACTGGCATAGACTTGATCAAGCAGCATGCCCGTGATGCTGGTTTTAAAGCTGGTTACAGCCGCTGCATCGGCCATATAAACATTTTGTCTAAAGGCGGCTATACTGATGAACGGTCCGGGTTTCGTGACGTGGACACCGAAGCGCTTCTTGATGCGGCCGTTGCATCCTTTTATGACATGTCTTTCTCTTGTGTGGAGAAGCTTGATGAATGCTTAGAGGCCGCGGATTATGTAGACCGGTTGCGGATGCTATATGCCGACGTGGAGGAGGGAAATACTGCTGCTGGCGGCCAAGATGGCGCGGGTACCAGGGGTACAAAATAGGACTAGGTTGGCCTGCGTGCCCTTTTTTGTTTTCCTCTTTGTATACGTTAGAACTTTATGTAAATCCATTGTGCACCGCGTGGGTGCATGAATTTTTTGAATATAAGTTTAACTGTTACTCAATTTGTACAAGTGTTTTTACTTCTTGCATGTTTGAACGTGTGTATGCGGAACTCTACCCATTGTGAATGGGGTTGAGTATACTCTATACCTTTGTCGTATGAGTATGCGTCAATTCCATTGTTTGCCCTGTTAGGGTTTAGGAATTGTGTAAGTTTTGTAAAAACTTGTGTATCCGGAACTCTACCCATTGTGAATGGGGTTGAGTATACTCTAACCTTTGCCGTATGAGTATGAGTCAATTCCATCGTTCGCCCTGTTAGGGTTTAGGAATTGTGTAAGTTTTGTAAAAACTTGTGTATCTGGCCGGATAGACACTTAATGTTTTGCCTTTGCTGGCCTATTACAATATTTGTGAGTGGTTAGCACTTTGTGTGGGTATCGCGAATGAAGATTTTGCCAATCTGTTTTTGTGGATACCGCAAAGTGGAACACGCATTTGTAATAGCAGTAACAAACAATATTGCATTGAATTGCTCATTTATTTATTTGCAAATGGCCTGCGGCCCGATAGGTTACATGGAAATGTAAAAACATGGCTTACATGTAGCAGCGTCTAAGTTGTTGTACATTCCATGTGCGTGCGATAGTTTCGCCTTCTGACGTTTGTAGTTTATACGCGCCTTTGCCCAAGACCTCTTTGATGAGGTAGGGTCCTTCCCACTTGGGGGCAAGTTTTCCTGGGCGCTCCGCGTTAGATGTTTCGTTATCGCGAAGGACGTAGTCTCCCGGTTTAAATGTACAAACCCGCACGCGTGAATTGTAGTATTTTTCAAGCTTGGTTTTGTACTTGGCCTCGTTGATGGCAGCGTTTTCGCGCCTTTCTTCTAGGAGGTCCAAGTCAAGTCTGTGTGCTTCATTGTTGGCTATTTTGTTGATAGCCAATATTCGAGGTGAAGGAAGACCTACTTCTGCGGGGATTACCGCTTCGGAACCATAGACCAGGCTGAAGGGTGTCTCCCGGTTGCTTGTTTTTGGGCTTGTTCGGTGAGCCCATAAGATGCTTGGGAGTTCATCGACCCAGCCACGCCTGGCTGCTCCCAACCTTGCTTTGATGCCTTCGACTAGACTTTTATTGATACTCTCAACTTGGCCATTCCCTTGCGGGTGTGCCACGGAGGAGAATATGTGTTCAATATGTAGTTCTTCCAGCCATTTTTGAAATTCGTCAGCGGCAAAGTTGGTGCCGTTATCGGTAATGATGCACATTGGTAGGCCAAAACGGCAGATGATGTGTTCCCAAATGAATTTCCTCGTTATCATAGCAGTGGTTGAGGCAAGTGGTTTTGCCTCTACCCATTTTGTGAAATAATCGACAGCTACTATGATAAACTTGACCGCACCTGGTGCGTCTGGGAATGGTCCGACCACGTCGATTGCCCATTTCTGAAAGGGCCATGCGGTGGTGACCGGGATCAAGTTGTTCTTGGGGCGCAAGGTCTTGGGGGCATGCCGTTGGCAATTAATACACTTGCGCAATACTTTGACGGCATCCAGGTGCATGCCGGGCCAGTAATACCCAGCATTCATGATTTTAGCCACTACCATGCGTGGTCCTGCGTGTATGCCGCACATTCCCTCATGTATAGTATCTCTCTGATGAGGTATGTGGCATCTTGGGGGTCGACGCAGCGTAGGAGTGGTCCCAGGTATGATTTGCGTTATAGGATACCGTCTCCCATTTGATAATGGCACGCTTTGTATTACAACTTGCGTGCCTCTGACTTGCTTTCGGGAGTCACACCTGATTGCAAGTATGCAATGACTGGTGTCATCCAGGATGTTGTGCCGTACTGGATGACATTGACTTGGCGCAGGGGTACTGAGGGATTCTGCAGGATTTCAATGCGTATCGCCTTTGCCAAGTGTTGGAAGCTGGTGGACGCGAGTTTTGACAGTGCGTCCGCGGATTTGTTTTCACTTCTGTTGATATGACGGATATTGAAGGAAGTGAATTTTGATTTTAGTTGCAAGGCTTGCTCGAGGTAGAGGATCACGATATCCCCTTTTGCGGTATAGTCACCGCGCACCTGACCTGCAACTAACAAGGAGTCGACGTGTGCGTCCAAATGTTGTACGCCGAGCTTGACTGCTAGACGTAGCCCTGCCAGTAGAGCCTCATACTCTGCCTCGTTATTTGTGCTTTTGAAATCAAGGCGGATTGCATAGGTGAGCTCTTGGCCGTTGGGGCTGACGAGTCGCAGACTTGTGCCTGCACCTTCTTCGTTGGACGCACCATCGGTAAAAAGTGCCCATATTTCTGAAGAAGGTGGTGGCGGTGTAGGGTTTTGTTCTTCCTCGCATTCTTGGATGCGATTTGCCGGTACCTCGGCAACGAAATCTGCCAGGACCTGGCCCTTGATTGCGGGGCGCGGCATGTAGTTTAGCGTGAGCGCGCCCAGCTCGATTGCCCATTTTGCTTACCTCCCAGAGATGTCAGGTTTGGATAGGATCGGGCCGATCCTATAGTTGGTTAACAACGTGATGACGTGATTTGCGAAGTAGCGTTGCAACCGTCTTGATGCGTGTACTAGTGCAAGTACCAACTTTTCCATTGTTGAATATCTTGTTTCTGGGTCATTGAGCATCTTGCTGATGTAGTAGATGGGTGTTTGAACTCCCTCCCGCTCCACTATCAGTACCGCACCCACCGCATTGTCTGCGGTGGATAGGTATAATATAAGTGGTTCGTCTTTGCGTGGCGCTGTTACGGTTGGGAGTTGTATCAAACACTCCTTCATTTCCCGGAAGGCATCTTCAGCCTCTGCGGTCCATTGGAATTGTTCTTTCTTAAGACAGTTCCGCAGGATCTTGATGAAAGGACAAGATTTAGCTGCATGGTTGGCTAAGAATCTATTTAGTGCGGCTAGCCTGCCGGCTAGTCGTTTCATGTCTTTCATCATTGAAGGCGATGGCATGCGCTCGATCGCCTGAACTTTTTCTGGGTTTACCTTGAATCCATCTTTGGTTACGATGAATCCAAGGAATTTGCCTTCTTCCATTCCAAATGAGCATTTCCCTGGGTTGAGCTTCATATTGACACTTCGCAGAGTTTGGAATGTTCTTTCGATATCAGTGAGCATGGTATCCTCTTCCATGCTCATGACGACTTGGTTGTCCATGTAGATTTTGACATTTTTGCTGATTTGCCCACGGAAAGTGTCGTTCATCAGTTTTTGATAGGTCGCGCCCGCGTTGCGCAACCCAAACAGCATTTTTGTGTAGCAATAATTTCCGGTAGGTGTGCGGAATGCCGTTTTGTCTTCGTCCTCGATTGCCATCTGTACCTGATGGTAGCCTTTGTAACAATCGAGGAAGCACTTCCATCGAAATGGTGCGAGGTTATCGACCTTTTCGTCGATTTCCAGAAGCTCGTAACAATCCTTGGGACAGGCTTTGTTGAGGTCTTTATAATCGAAGCATATGCGCCAGCCCCCGGATGGTTTCCCTACCATGACTGGGTTAGACAACAGGTCTGGTACTTGACTTCCCGCAGGATGCCTACGGAGAGCAGTTCTTCGACCTGCTCACGCATCGCCTGGTTTTTTGCGGATCCAAGGTGGCGTTGGCCTTGGATCACCGACTTGATACCTGGTAAGGTATTCAAGAAATGTTGAACGATTTCGCGTGGGACCCCAGTCATGTCTGCGGGTGCCCATGCAAAAATATCTTGGTTCCTGAAGAGAAGCTGCTTCAAGTGCGCCCTGGTGTTGGGGGACAAGGCGTAGCCCAACGTTACCTTTTGTTCTGGGTATCTTGCGTTGAGAACCCATTCTTCTGGTTGGTTGTTAGGGGTCGGCCTTGCTACCTTGGTCGGACGCAGTTCGTCCGACGTCATAACTTCCCGGCGTGCATAGATTATCGCGACCCCTGTTTCGGTTGGGAAACCGATTGCAGAATGGGGTACGGACGTAATCATGCTGAAATCACCTTGGGATTCTCTCCCAAGGAGCACGTCATATTTGGACGTATGAGGTAAAACCATGAAGTTTACCTCTTCTGTTCGTGTGTGCCTTCCGCTGGTGGGGCGCACAGGAAACGTAATTTGGCCAAGGGGAAAGATAGTTTCCCCTGCGAACCCGGCCAACGGGTAATCCACTGCTTGCAATCGATCTTTGTCTTCTTGATCGAATTGGTTGAAGCATTGCTCATATATGATATCAGAAGTACTGCCCGGGTCGATGAATAATCGCTCGGTGCAGTAATGAGCTAGTTGGCCGGTGATGACGACGGCGCGTCTGTCGGGCGGACCGCCTCGGACTTTTGGGAAGACGACTTGCTCGTCTTTCCAGTCATTGTCCGGTCTTCTCGCCGCCTTGCGCGGCCTTCCTTTGCCTACGTTGATCATATGGGTTGAGGCCACATACATGGTCCTCTTCCCTGAGGAGGTGCCCTCGCCATGGGGGGTGATGCGTCTGGTGGCTTTTTGCCCACCAGGAAACAAGTGTTGCAACTTCCCCTCCTTTAGGGCTCGCTCAATCTCCAGCCGGAGACTGATGCAGTTATTTGTTGTGTGGCCTGAGTCCTTGTTGTACTCACAATAGAGAGTGAGATCCTGATTTTTCTAGGACTTCATTGGTTGGGCCGGTCACAAGGTCTGCGCGTCCGTAAGGAGGACTTCGCTCGGCGACTTGGTGATCTCGGTCCAGTTGCGGTCCCGAGACTCTTTCTTTGACGCCCGGTTATCCCGTTGGGCGTTAATTGTTGCCCTTGCGTCAAACTGGTTGGTGCGCGGGAAATAAGGTTTGGAATCGCTGCCGCGATTCCCTGCGTCCCGGTTGCGCTTATTGTTGCGCTTGGGCTCGTAGCGGGAGGTTTGACCTTCCGCATGGGGTTGTGCCTTTGTGAGGTGCGGTTTAAGAGACCGCTGAGTCTGGGCGTATGTCTTGACCGCAGTCATGACATCCTCCCATTTCTTCGGCAAGTCGTCTTTGCCGGAGATAGTCATAACCATCTGTTCATCCCTGACGGCATGGATGAAGTGGTTACGTGCCATTTGGTCAGCCACGTCGCCTATCTCCAGACATTCTTTATTGTAGCGAACGACGAATGCTTCGAGAGATTCGTCGTCCCTTCGCCAGATATTCATGACGTCCATCGTATCACGTACGTGACGTGGCTGCTGGCTGAAATGTGCGAGGAACTTTGCATGTAGTTCCTCAAATAAGGCCAGTGATCCAACTGGCAAAGAATCGAACCAAGCCCTGGCCAGACCCGTGAGGTTCTGCGGGAAAAAATGACACCAGGTGAGCTCGTCCCACCTGCCGTTGCACCCTGCGCCCATGAAAATATTCATGTGATCGTCCGGGTCAGACGAACCGTTGTATTTCCCAATGTTGAATGGGAATTTTGTGATGGTGACATGGGCGTGTGCGATTCTTGGGGCGAATTTAGAGTTTTCAGTCGCGGCTCTTGGCCTGTAGGGTTGGTTCTCGGGGTGCTTTGCAGCGTGGAGATATGTGTTGCGGGGGTGAGTGGGGGAAGAATAGTTGCGTCCTCCCAGTCTGTTGCTAGTGACATGAGAATCCCCGCAATATGTATGGTCGTCCGGGTCGGTGCGGCCATACCCTTCGTGTTGGGGCAGCGGTCCCAGCCGGCTTTGGATGCCGAAACCGCGGTGGACTGTGGATTGCCGCCTGTTATCGCCTTGGGGGCCCAGGCGGCTTTGTATTGGGCCTCTGGTGCGAGACCCATATGAGGAATCGTCCTCATTTATAGTGCGGACCTCACAGTAAGAGGATCCGCGGTTTTCACGCCTGCTTCTTGTTGGTGCAGTGCGTCTGTCAACTACGTCTTACATCGAGTCTTAGGGTTGTATAGATTAGACATGGCACGAAATCCTAGAAACATGAGATTGAAATAGTTTCGCTTATGTGTCAGTCTAATAGATTCGCTTATGTGGTAACATGATAGTTCTGTTTATTAGTCATTGTGGTAGGTTCGCTTATACGGACATGCCCGTATAAGCGGAACCTGTTGGACTATATAAGTGGCACTTTCAAGCGAACCTAAGAACATAGTTGAAGGTGTATTCTTCCGGTGAGCCACGAAGTGCTGCCGAAGTGCTGTCAGAGTCTGTAAACGCTATCAAGATCAATAAAACAACAATTTAAAGTAAATCCGACTGAAATAGCACCAAATCATTAGTTTCCGCCTCTTGATTTGGATAGGAATTCTTCTGATCGACTCAATCAGGGCCGAACACGATCCTACAAGTGGTATCAGAGCTCAGGAGGAAGAGTTCTTGCCATTTCAGCTGCATTTCATCTGTTTTTCTACACTTTCTTCAATTTTTTTAAAATTTTTTCACGGTAAAATCAGCTCAATTTCACACACAGCACTCGGAATCATGTATTAGTAAACCCTTGAAAGTTTCAAAGCTAAAATCAATCTAGAACATAGGATTTTAGTGGTTTCGCTTATACGGATTTGTGCAAAAAGTGACGTTATCAAGAAGTTTCGCTTCAAGGTTCAGTTAGTTTCGCTTGTGTGGACATAAGTTTCAGTAGTTTCGCTTCAGTGACTGTATAGTTTCGCTCCAAGGGATAGTTAGTTTCGCTTCAGTGTCACATTAGCTGATAGTTTCGCTTCAAGGTACATGGTAGTTTCGCTCTTTTGGACAGTCAAACTGAGGTTTCGCTCCAAATATCTGATAGTTCCGCTTCAAAGGGTCCGCTTATTGTGACATTGGAGGTTCGCTTGTGTGAACAGTTGAGGTTCTGCTTTTCTGAACAAGAAGGTTTCGCTTTTAATACATCTTGTGGTTCCGCTCTTTTGACACATTGAAGGTTCCGCTCATAGTGACTTCAGTGGTTCCGCTTTTAGTGACAGTTGAGGTTTCGCTTTTGTGAACAATTTTGCCTAAGCTTGGAAATTTGTGAACTTTGAACCTTGAACAATGGACACTGAATTCTATAACACCTTTGCTAGCCCGATCTCTATTACTCAGAATGCTTTGATTGATAATGAAACCGGAACGTCTCAGAAACCACCTAAACTCATGGATATTGATGATTATAATGTGTGGTCTGAACGTTTTGGAAACTGGGTTGAGGCTTATCACCTAGATGCGTGGGAACACACTGAAGAACCATATGGTAGACCCGTTACAAATGGTGTGCAGCAAACAATTCGAGAAATGAGTACGGAAGATAAAAAGAAATATCGAGATGAGAAACTGATGGTGAGTCTGCTTCAGCAAGCGATAAAAGAAGATATCTTGATATTGCTTCAACATGATCGAACTGCTTATTCAATCTGGACAGAATTGGAAGCAAAATTTTGTTGGAAGTGATGATATGCTCAAAAATAAGATGTCTCTCATGAAGAAAGAATTTGATTTATTCCGTGGTTTGAAAACTGAAAACACCAAGCAGATAATTGACAGATATTGTAACTTGGTGAGAAATATGACAAAACTTGGAATTAAGAAAGATACTGATGAATTGATTGAAAAACTTGCAGATGAACGTTTCTGATGATGCTAAGATCCAACAGAAAAGATTACAAGAATATGACACTGGGAGATTTCATCAAACACCTGGAAGCTCAATAGATGGAGCAAAGGAAGATTGCCAGGATGAAGAATTACGATGGAGAACAAGACATCAGCTTATACTACAAGAGTGGTGTTCCTGGAACGACAAGTCATTCTCCAAAAATTGAAACCGCATTTAGTGTGAAAGATTCTTCTGAAAAGAAATCATCCCAAGGATCAAGCAGCACAAGATTTTCATCATTCGATCCAAATATTTCTGTAACAAAGACTGGAAGAAAACTTCAGTGCAATATTGTTCTTAGTATTGAAAATGATCAAGATTACACTGAAGAGATTGCTAAGAATCAAATGTCTTTGTTAGGAATGGTTCTTGAGTCTTATAGTAGTTTTGTGGCCGGAAAGATCGGTAATCCAATGCTCACGAAAGAGGATTACGATCAAATTGATGCGGAGGAGATGGAATTAATGGACATAAAATGGTGTATGGCTAGTGTGATGAGACAAGCTGGGAAGTTTAAAAGGGATTACAGGCCGAGATGATTTTCGTGATGCAAATGTTTCAACTTTAGGCTTTGATAAATCTAAAGTTACGTGTTTTCGTTGCAGGGAAAAGGGGCATTTCAAGAGGGAGTGCAAAAACCGTGAAGCTACTGGAGCTCAAAATCCTTTTGGAAACAACGATTATCACAAAAAGGCGATTTATCACCAAGTCACATCACCAGCACAGCATTAGGCACAAACTGCTCACGGAAGAGATGTGATTGACGGGTCAAAAAGAGCATGTCTAAGCAAATATGAAAATTTTTCATGGGATAAATATATTCCAACAAACAGCAAAGTGTGTTTGGCAGAACAAGATGATGAAAAGTTGGCTGAAGGTTTTTGTTGGGACGATTTTTGTCCAGATCAGGATCTCATGGCCAAAGAGATGTTCAAAAACACTTCAAATGTTAATGCTTTCATTGCTAATGCCTATGATTTGAAATGTGCAGAAAGAAGCAGAAAAGTCATAGAAGCTGCTGAAGCAAGACGGAGGAAGCTCGAAGAAGAAGAAGAAGAAGAAGAAGAGAGATTAAAAGCTGAAGCTGAAGCTGAGAGAAAGAGAAGAGCTGAATTTTTACGATCAAACAGAAAAGTCAAAGAGGTTCCTGAATTTGAAGTTAAAGTTGATGCAGAACCAGTCAAAGTTCCTGAAAAGTGCATGAATTGTGATTCTTTAATCAAACAGAACAATGAACTGCTGCATAATATAAACAGATTGAAAGAATCCTATGATATAATGAACAGAGAAATCAACAAGTATACTGATTCGAGTGTTGAACAAGTTGTGGCAATGAATACACTGAAGATAGCATATCTGAGACAGCTTGATGATGCAAATTTTCATATAAAGAAATGTGCTGATCTGGAGTTGGAGTTAGCAACACAAAAGATAGAAACTGAGAAAGTTAAAAAATTATTAGAAAGTTACTCATGTTCTACTTTTGTTGTTGACAGGATTTATCCGGTTGTGGAGAATTTGAAGACGTTTGGAGAAGAGAGGATGTCCGAAGAAAAGAAATCTGTGACAAAAGACGAAGAAAAAGTGAAGACTTCTGGTAAGAAATCAAGTGTGGTCTACAATAGATGTCCGCCCCCGGTCGAAAATGGATATTCACCTCGAAATCCAAATTCTGAGAGAGTCGAAAAAGCAATAAACTTAGAATGGGAGTCTGGGCCATCGGATAACTTGCTAGAAAATATTGATGTCACGTACACGTCATCCGACACTGATCATGAGTCAAAGTTGATAAAAAGTGTGGTCGATCAGGTGTTAGATAAAGATGACAGTGAGGAGTCAAACATGGAGTCCAAACCTAAGTCAAAGTCTGAGTCCGAATCGTCAAAGCTATCAATCAAAAAGGACAAACGGGTTTATGACAAACAATTTTTGCTATCAAAATCTAATTTGAATGATGAATCATTCAAAGTGGCATATACTTTGAAAGATTCTGACAAATTATATTCTGATGATGCTTTTCCAATAAGAAGTGTCAGATTTGAAATGATTCAAAAGGTTTTCAAAATAACAGAAATTAATATTTCTGAAATAAAAGATTTAAGCCTTATCGGAAAACCTAAACAATACACTTCAAGAGATCAACAAAGAATTAACAAGAAAATGGGTTACAATTGTGGTTATAGTTTCCAAAAGAAACCAAACCATAATCGTAATTTCAAAAAGAAAGGTCTTGGTTTTGTTCCACCGAAAAACCATAAAAATGATAACATGTATAAACTAAAAACTGTGTTTGTTTCAGGGAAAATGACAGAAGCTGAGAAAGAACTATCATTCAGAAAGCAGACAAATCAGGAATTCCTTGCCAAGAAGCAAGAATCGAAGAAGAATGATGTTCCAAAGAAGATTGAAAAGAGAACCTGTTTTCAGTGTAAAACTGTTGGTGATGTTGCAAAGAATTGTCCAAAGACATTCAAGCCAAAACAGGAAGTCTCTGGTAAAATGAAAGAAAAGGTTGTCGAGAAGACTGAACTGTCAACCCGAAAGTTTACTGGCTTTGAGAAAGGAGAATGTTCAAAGAGTGCTTTGAAAAGAAAAGATAATGTGCCAAATCAAAAATGGGTTGTGGAAGGTTCAGGTAATAATTCTGGTGATGAATCTGATTCCACAAAATCAGAGGAGCCATGTGTTGAGAAGAAGGTTGATACAAAAGTTCCAACTATGAATGATGAAAATTTTCCACCTTTGCGTGCTGAAAATTTTATGAAGAAAGTTGGAAAAGGTGAAATTTCAAATCAATTTTATTCTGATAAGAAGAAATTTGATGTTGAAAAGACTTTCAACGGAAATGTGAAACACATTTTTGGCAAAATGATCAATGGTAAGGCCAAAAGTGTCAAAGATTTTTATGCTTCTAAAAGACGTGTTCACAAGTCCGTTGAAAGAAAAGATGATGAGATTGTTACACCCAAGGAAGGTCAGGCTTGAGTGGATATATTTTTCAAAGAATAAAAACCTGACATGCCGGAGATCCCAAGTTGGTAATCGTGGAACATGTATCGGCATCATTCTTTAAAGTGCTTATAAAAATTGTTTTGAAAAGCAGGAATTGCCAGAACTTCCAGGTTTGTAAGCGAGGAGTAGGAATCGGCACCTTGAGAATTCAACCAACAGATGGTAATTGGTTGAACAACAGGTTTGAGTTGTATGATTGTTGTTGTTACAAGTGGTTCAGAATTAGAACCAGGTTGACTCTACAAGTGGTTAATTAAGGTCATTAGATTGAACTTGAATTAACAATCATTCAAAAAATTGGTAAAACAACGTGATGAGTTAATCCCCAATTTTACAAGTGATAAAATCAACAAAACTTATTTTCTGGAAAAACCATTCTGATTAAAACAAACTTGAATGTTTTGAAATCATTATGGGAAAATAGTTTGTTGTGAGGGGGAGTTCTGAATGTTTAAGTCAAACGGATGGAGAATTGAGGCAATTCGATATCAGTTGTCATGTTCTGTACAGTTTATTGTCAATTTTCTTTAGATGTATTTGAATTTTAGGGGGAGTAAGAAATTTTTAGAAAATCCAAAAACATCAGAAAATTTGAAAAAGACAAAAACATGATAAAACTAAAAAGAATGAGTTTTGGTTGCATAAAAGAGGAAATGATAGTACATCAGTGGACTATCACGACACGCTAAAGAAATGTAAAGTCAAAATGTGATAAACAATCTTACTGTGGATGTGTCAGTAGGTTTTCGTACATTTAGTAAACTGTAACGAGATATAAACCTAAAATCAAACTTGCTTATTCTGTGGGTTAACAAAACTGCTTGGATATATAGGTAACCCCTGAAATCTTGTTTGAAAGGTCCCTTATTCTGAGATACTAGGTCTTTATACTCAGTGATATCTGGGGTATTATCCCGGGACTTCTACTGTATGGAAATACTGACCTAGTCCCCGGATAATGCTTTCTGCAAAAAGCTTGTATAAGCTCGCCCTCAGCAAGCTGATGAAACAATAAAATTGATAGTCGCTGCTGTTGTAATTAAAAGATCCTCTAAAGGGGACACACCGAAAGTCGAAGCCGTCATCTCTCTGCGTATACGGAAGTATCGACCTGAGCTCTCACGGCCCTCGCACATAACCTCTTTACAGATATCATCTGTGGTATATTCACCTGTAAGACTGAATATTGGGATCTGGATACGGGAGTATATTTAAGTAGTGGGACACACGAATAAGTTTAAGTATCTAAGACACTAATTGCGTATCTCGAAACAGTTGAAATCTGTGTGAAAATTTAAGAGGATAGACATACTGTAGGATCGTGTCTCCACCCGAACAAGCCGTTCAGAGGAGTTTTCGTCAATTACAGGTGCGGAAAACAAGTAATCAACGTAGAAACAGCTTGCAAATCACTTTAAAAACCTTTATGTATTGATTTAACACTGATTACATCCAAATCTCGATCCGGCAGCACTTCGGTACGAGTTTTCAAGACTGTTCATCTGGTTCGCTTGTGTGTACCTATATATAGTACATGGAGATCCGCTTCAACATACATGTACGAATAAGCGGACCTCCTAGATGACATAAAAGCGAAACTATTGTTGACAAATAAGAGAACCTCTCTATGTCACTATAAGCGAACCTATTTGCTTATGACCATATAAGCGAAACTATCTCCTAAAATACATACAGTCTCCTGTTTCCTCGTAAAACGTGCCCTGATCTAACAATCTAATACTAAGACTCGATACAAGACGAAGTCGATAGATGCATGCACCAACAGACTCCCCCTCAGATGTTGACGAGTCGACTATTGAGTCATGACAATGCTGTGTCTTTACGTCTTCAGTCTTGACCAGTCTCTGGGCTTTTCTCTTTCTATCTTCATCTCTTACTCTTAAATCACCAACAAGCTCCCTCACTTTGATGTTGACATCTTTTGAGTTCCTCAGCTCCAACATGCACTCCCCCTCAAATATTGACTTTTCCTGAATAAAACTCTATCACAAACATAAGGTTTATAACAAGCATTTAAGCACATAGATAATATCTGAAACTTATCACAAACAGAACAATCAATCAAATACTGATGAACCACTTGGAATTGTAACATTTTTCTTATCAAAACAAACACAATCTCCCAAACCAACTTGTTCATCATGTTTAGCACTTGGAATTTTGAAAATCAGCTATTCAATATCAGTCGTCGAAAATCTTTTTGACTTTTTCAAAATTTATGCTAAAACACACCAAAAATCTTTTTGTATTTTCTGAAAGATAATAACTGACACCATTTATAAATCAAGAAAATGCAAAAATGAAATATTTACAGACAATATTTTTGTGAGTTTGTGCAAGAGGATCATATCAGTTTCTAGACAAATCACTAACACCGTTAAGCTTTAAACATTCTCAGTTCTAAACAATTTACCTAGATTGTCAGTATATTAGTCCACTTTCAATTTTCACACAAATTTCAATTGATTCGAGATACGATATTAATGTTTTAGAAACTTAAACTTAATTGTGTATCACTCCACTTGAATATACTCCTGTATCCAAATCCCAATATTCAGTCTTACAGATGACTATACCACAGATGATATCTGTAAAGGGGTAATTGCGAGGGCCGTGAGAGCTCAGGTCGATACTTCCGTATACGCAGAGAGATGACGGCTTCGACTTTAGGTGGGTCCCCTTTAGAGGATCTTTTGATTACAACAGCAGCGACTATCAATTTTATTGTTTCATCAGCATGCTGAGGGCGATGCTGTGTTTCAAGCATTTTGCAGAAAGCGTTATCCGGGGACTAGGTCAGTACTTCCATACATCAGAAGTCCCGGGATAATACCCCAGATATCACTGAGTATAAAGACCTAGTATCTCATAATACGGGACCTTTCAAACAAGATTTCGGGGATTACCCATATATCCAAGAATAGTTACCCACGAATCACGCAAGTTTGAATTAGGTTTATATCTCGTTTCAATTTACTAAATGTGCAAAAACCTCCTGACACATCCGCAATAAGATTGTTTATCACATTTTTACTTTACATTTCTTTAGCGTGTAGTGATAGTTGTGACAACTCGAAATTTAGAACCTTTCTTGTATCTTGATGTAACTTGCTTGAAACATTTCGTGACTAGTAACTTGTTAATGTAATGACATAAGTGAACAATTTATGTGACTATGTGATTGCTTGTATATATGTATGTATATTATGTGAGCCGAAAACCCAACTCGAAACGACAAGGGCCCGACTCGAGACCATGAGATCTCGAGTGAATAGTGACCGACTTGGGCCTTTGGGCCGTGACCTCCTTTAACCGGTTTTGTAAGCCCTTTAGGGTGAATCATGTGGGACTAGTATATATACCATACTCCTTGTCAACCTTACCACTCTTTGGACAAACACACTCACCCTCCTCTACACACTCTCCTACTAAAACCCTAAGAACACAAACACACATCATTTTCGGATCCAATCGGTTAGCACTAGGATTTCGGCTCAAGCTTGGAAATCGACACTTGGAATTCACCTTTCCCATTCCTTAACCGGTTAGTGATTCTCATTATGTTTAGTGTTTGAGTTGATTGCTAAGTTGTTTATACATGAGATGATTGTTTATCAAGATGTTTGTTTGATAAAAAATAGCTATTTGTTGCCAAAAGATGAAACTATATGCATGATTGTGACAAATCGGTTAATATGTCTTGATTTCGGATACATTGCATGATGGGTTGTGATATCTTGTGTTAAATGGAGTTTAAAAACTACTAGTTGTTGATGTTCATGAAACCGGTTTACATGTGTCATAGAATCGGCTTAGTATAGAACCGAGTTTGTAGTGTTCGGCTAAATGTGTTGATTTGTTATTCATGACTATGTTGGTGATTGATGCTAAATGTGTTAGAATAAGGGTTGTTTGTGATTTGAATATTTGAAGAACTTGTTGAATGTTTGAAGAACATGAAGAACTACTTGAATATGCTTTGAATGTGGTTTGAATATTTGAAACCTGCATTGTTTGATCCATTTTGGGTAAATTTTAGACAACAAAACATGTTTAGTGGCTGGTACATATTTCTGCATGAATTCTATTGGATAGTACAACTGTGCAGAATCAGCAACTGTTGGGGAGTCGAGACCCCTGGTTGCGACTCGAAACCTCAGGTTACGACAACGGTTGCGAGTCAAGAACGCCTGGTTGCGACTCGCAACCACAGCATGATGAACCGAGACCACAGGTTGCGACACAGGTTACGAGTCCTATTGCGACTCGAGACCAAAACATGACAAGCCGAAACCATGGTTGCGACATAGGTTGCGACTCGCAACCACCAACGACCAGCACAAACAGCATGACTCGAAACCATGCTTGCGAGTCCAGTTGCGACTCGAGACCACGCTTATTGGACCTGCCTAGTTACGGGCCTTAGTTAATGGGCCAGCCTCATGGACTTCTGTATTACTGTTTGGGCCTGTTATTACAAGCCCAACTGTTTGGGCCTCACTCTTAGACCTTGGGTTGTATATGACTGTTAACTATGAACTGTTAATACCTGTGTGCAATACGTGTTGAACATTCGTGCACTGCTTGGCTTGAATCTGATACGGATAATATCTGTGATAGGACTTAATTGAATTCCTGCAACTTGATTAACTTTTCTGTGATTAACTGCCGAGCAAACCAAGGTGAGTTCACACCCTCTACAAAGCATGGGATTCCCTGGGTTGGGAACGGGGTTAAGGAACGTGGGTTCCTCGTCCTCCTTGGGTAGGACGGCAGTGGTTCAAGAATGTGATTCCTCGTCTGGATGGACGGATAACACGTACTAGACTAAAACTCTATCACGAAGTCCCTCCTTTTTGTATCGACTAATCGCCGGGCCAATGGCGAGCGGGTCATTAGTTAGATAGCGCTATTTAGGTCTGACAAACCTCACACCGTGCCGCAGAGGACGGGCGTGAACTAATGGATCTGGGGCACGTCAATGATGATAGACATTGATGATTTCAGGGCACATAAACATGACTACAGTCAGCAGTCGATATGGTAACGAGTCTAGTGTACGCATGGGGTAGCCCCCACGGCCGAAATGCCTGATAACTAACATGGGGTAGCCCCCACGGCTGGAATGCCGAAGTAACTGGGAATGAACAAGTCACGTTTTTTAAACTATGGGGTAACCCCCACGGCAGGATGCCAGATAAAGGAAAACTGTTTTCGAAACAACTAAAACAAACACCCAACTGTGAGCTCACTCAACTAGTTGTTGACTCGTTACTACATGCTTTGCAGGACCATAGGTACTCAGCTGGAGCTTGCATGGAGGAGAGTCGTTGTGGGACACGGATTGCTGCGTGCTATGTTAAACTTGAAACTATTTGAACTTATGTTTTAACTTAAAAATTATGCTTCCGCTTACAACTTTAACTTGGTTTTGTTGGAACACCAATCGTATTGGTTAAACTTTTATGATTACTTATATGCTTGTTCAGTATGATTGGTGGCTGGATCCTGGTCAGTCACGCCTCCAAGCGGTGGTACTCCGCGGGTGGATTTTGGGGGTGTGACAGATTGGTATCAGAGCCATTGGTTATAGTGAACTTGGTTTTAATAAAGGAGAAACGTTTTTGTTAAAACCAGACTATAACCTGTACAGTGCTCGACGGTCCACAACGACGCTCCACTCCACATGCAAGGCTCGACATTCTAGGTGATATGATACGTGTATATTGCCTACTTGTTAGATACATAGTACATTGCTCATGGTATGCTTGATTAGTATAACTACTGTTGTTTGAACACGTGCGTGCTTACTCTGTCCTACTATCGTACTTTCGCGAACCACTCTCACTCGTATTACTCTTGTTATGAAGAATCATGTCTGGACGCGTTAACATGACACAAGCCCAGTTGACGGCTTTGATCAACGAACGAGTTGCCGCAGCACTCGCTGCTGCACACGCAGGAGGTATATCCTGCAGTCCGAATTTGTTCTAGGATCATTTGGATCCTACTCTCGTGAACCAACCTTTGTGTTAAACTCTGTCTTTCCTTCACCTACCTTAGGTCAATATGCTCAGGCACCGGTGTGCACTTTTAAGACCTTTATGGACTGCCGACCCACTACTTTTAGCGGAACTGAAGGAGCAGTAGGTCTCCTACACTGGTTTGAGAAACTAGAATCTGTGTTCGAAATGTGTGAATGCCCTGAAGCGCGCAGGGTAAAGTATGCTACTGGTACTCTCGAGGGTTTGGCCCTCACGTGGTGGAATGCTCAAGTGCAAATGCTGGGGTTGGTTGCTGCCAACGCCACCCCATGGGAAACTTTCAAGGAAATGGTCAAGGAGGAATACTGCAGTCGCGATGACATCCATAAGCTGGAAGATGAGTTCTACAATCTCAAGATGACGGGGTCAGAGATTGAGGCGTACACTAAGAGATCGCATGAGCTTGCCTTGTTGTGTCCTACTATGGTGGATCCTCCCTACAAGCGAATTGAACTCTATCTCAAGGGCTTGGTGCCAGAGATCCAAAGTCATGTGACTTCAGCAAACTTGACTACTATCCAGCAGGTTGTTCAGTTGGCTCACCGTCTCACTGATCAGGCGGTGGAGCAGAACAAGTTACCCAAGCGCATAGGTGCTGCAACTACTTCTGGTACCTCTAGTGGGGACAAACGGAAATGGGATGGAATTTCAAGCAAGGGTTCAACTTCTGTGCAATCTCAGTCTCAGCAGAGAAAGACTGACGACCACAAGAGCCCCAGTCAGCAATCGTCTGGTGGTCAAAGTCATGGTGGGTACAAGGGGAACCGCCCCAAATGCAATCGTTGCAACCTACACCACAGTGGGCCATGCACCAGGGGCAACTGTCATCGGTGCAACAAGCCTGGTCATGTTGCAAAGGATTGCAGGAGCGCATACCCCGCCAATCAGAATCGTCAGCAACCTCAACAGAACCAGCGACAGCAACAGGGTAACAACAAAGGGTGCTTTCAGTGTGGAGCTGAAGGCCACTTCAAGAAAGATTGTACCCAACTGAACCAGAACAACAACAACAACAATCAGGGGAATGGTAACAATGGGAACCACAACAACAATGGTTCTAGGGGACGAGTGTTCGTGATTGGTCAAGGTGAAGCAAGGAATGATCCCAACGTGGTGACGGGTAAGTTCCTTCTCGACGATTTTTATGTTACAGTCTTATTTGATTCGGGTGCCGATACTAGCTATGTGTCACTAGAAGTTAGTCAAATGCTTAAGCGTATTCCAACACCCCTGAACACCAAGCACACTGTAGAGCTAGCTAATGGTAAGAGTTTGGAGGCTTCACACGTAGTCAAAGGTTGCCAACTTATCCTCGCTAACCAGACCTTCTCTATTGACCTCATTCCTATTGTCTTGGGTAGTTTCGACGTTGTCATTGGGATGGATTGGTTATCCCAACACCGAGCAGAGATTCTTTGCAACGAGAAGATCGTTCGTATCCCTGGTTTAGGTAGTGAACCTCCCATAATTCGTGGCGACAAGAGAAGTGCTGTTGAGAACATCATCTCTCTTCTTAAGGCCCAGAAGTGCTTATGGAAGGGCCACACTGCGATTTTGGCTTTAGTTACTGATACCACAGAGAAAGAGAAGAAGCTAGAAGATTTTCCAGTTGTACGTGACTATCCTGAGGTATTCCCTGAGGAATTACCTGGTCTTCCGCCCCATCACCAAGTCGAGTTTCAGATTGAACTAGCTCCTGGAGCTGCGCCTATAGCACGTGCACCTTATCGTTTAGCGCCATCAGAATTGGAAGAACTCTCCACGCAACTACAAGAACTCTTGGATAAAGGTTTTATTCGTCCTAGCTCATCGCCTTGGGGAGCTCCAGTACTATTTGTGAAGAAGAAGGACGGTACCTTCAGAATGTGTATCGACTATCGAGAACTCAACAAGGTGACTGTGAAGAATCGTTATCCTCTACCGCGCATTGACGACTTGTTCGACCAATTGCAGGGGTCGAGCTACTATTCGAAGATCGATCTGAGATCGGGATATCACCAGCTGAGAGTTCGAGAAGAGGATGTCTCTAAGACAGCCTTTAGAACTCGATATGGGCACTATGAGTTTCTGGTCATGCCGTTTGGGCTGACAAACGCACCCGCAGTCTTCATGGATTTAATGAATCGGGTGTGCAAGCCTTACCTGGACAAGTTTGTTATAGTCTTTATCGACGACATCCTGATCTATTCTAAGAGCAAAGAGGAGCACGAACAGCATCTACGACTTATTTTGGAACTCCTTCGAACAGAACAGCTTTACGCAAAGTTTTCGAAGTGTGACTTCTGGCTTCGTGAAGTCCATTTCCTAGGGCATGTGGTGAACAAGGATGGGATTCACGTTGATCCATCCAAAGTGGACTCTATTAAGAACTGGCCTGCACCTCGTACACCAAAGGAAATTCGCCAATTCTTGGGATTGGCAGGTTACTACAGGAGATTCATTAAGGATTTTTCTAAGATCGCGCAGCCTCTCACCCTACTAACGCAGAAAGGCGTTGTCTATCATTGGGGAAATGCACAAGAGTTAGCTTTTCAGCATCTAAAGGATAGACTTTGTAGTGCACCTATCCTTTCATTGCCAGAGGGCACAGACGATTTTGTGGTTTACTGTGATGCATCAATTCAAGGCCTTGGATGTGTACTGATGCAACGAGATAAGGTCATAGCTTATGCCTCACGACAACTCAAAGTTCACGAGAAGAACTACACTACACATGATTTAGAGCTGGAGCTGTTGTTTTCGCACTTAAGTTATGGCGGCATTACCTGTACGGAACCAAGTGCGCCATCTACACCGACCACAGGAGCCTAGAGCACATATTCAAGCAAAAGGAACTGAATATGCGGCAACGACGATGGGTCGAGCTGCTGAATGACTATGAGTGCTCCATCAGGTATCACCCGGGTAAGGCCAATGTTGTGGCCGACGCCCTGAGTCGAAAGGACACTGCGCCTAAGCGCGTAAGAGCTCTACAACTCACGATTCATTCTGGTCTACCTTCGCAAATACGAGCTGCTCAGATAGAAGCACTGAAACCAGAAAACGTTAGAGCCGAAGCCCTACGCGGGTCAAGGCAACGCTTAGAACAGAAGGAAGACGGTGCTTACTACGTAACAGGACGCATTTGGGTCCCACTCTATGGCGACTTACGAGAACTTGTGATGGATGAAGCACACAAATCTCGCTACTCGGTACACCCTGGTTCGGACAAGATGTACCACGATATTAAAACTACGTATTGGTGGCCTAGCATGAAGGCCCACATAGCAACTTACGTCAGCAAGTGTTTGACTTGTGCGCGAGTCAAGACAGAATACCAGAAGCCCTCAGGTTTACTGCAACAACCAGAGATACCACAATGGAAATGGGAGCAAATTTCCATGGATTTCGTTACTGGCCTACCAAGATCTCAGCGCGGAAACGATACTATTTGGGTGATCGTGGATCGACTCACAAAATCCGCACACTTTTTGGCGATTAAGGAGACGGATAAATTCTCTACTTTAGCAGAAATATATCTCAAGGAAGTTGTTTCGAGGCACGGGGTGCCCACCTCTATCATCTCTGATCGAGATGCACGTTTTACTTCGGAACTGTGGCAAGCAATGCACAAGTCTTTTGGCTCACGTCTTGATATGAGCACAGCGTATCACCCACAGACGGACGGGCAGTCCGAACGCACTATCCAGACATTAGAAGACATGCTTCGTGCTTGTGTAATCGACTTTGGCAACAGCTGGGAAAGGCATCTGCCACTCGTGGAATTCTCGTATAATAACAGCTACCACACCAGCATTAAAGCTGCTCCGTTCGAGGCATTGTACGGACGTAAATGCCGGTCACCTCTCTGTTGGGCAGAGGTGGGGGATAGTCAAATCACTGGTCCAGAACATGTGGTAGACACTACTGAGCGGATTGCTCAAATACGAAAACGCATGGCGGCCGCTCGAGACCGTCAGAAGGCCTACGCCGATAAGGGCAGGAAACCACTTGAGCTTCAGGTTGGGGAGCGGGTATTACTCAAAGTTTCACCCTGGAAGGGTGTGGTTCGTTTTGGTAAACGAGACAAACTCAACCCACGATACGTTGGACCTTTTGAAATCATTGAGAAAATAGGCAAGGTGGCCTACAGACTGAACCTACCAGCAGAACTCGGTGCAGTTCACAACGTTTTCCATGTGTCGAATCTGAAGAAGTGTCTGTCAGATGAGACCCACGTAGTTCCTCTGAAGGAACTCACGATCGACGAACAGTTGAAATTCGTCGAAGAACCAGTCGAAATCACGGACCGGGATGTTAAGGTCCTCAAGAGCACTAGAATACCTCTCGTTCGAGTTCGTTGGAACTCACGTCGTGGCCCAGAGTTCACCTGGGAGCGCGAAGATCGGATGAAACAAAAGTATCCCCAACTGTTTGAGAACAGAACAACCGCTACTGAGGTTGAAGCTACGGAATTTCGGGACGAAATTCCAGATCAACGGGGGGTGGATGTGACACCCCAGGATAACCGGGAAACCTTACAACTTGACTAGCTTCCTCAGTGAGTGCCATCAAATTTCGGGACGAAATTTCTTTCAACTTGGGGATGATGTGACAACTCGAAATTTAGAACCTTTCTTGTATCTTGATGTAACTTGCTTGAAACATTTCGTGACTAGTAACTTGTTAATGTAATGACATAAGTGAACAATTTATGTGACTATGTGATTGCTTGTATATATGTATGTATATTATGTGAGCCGAAAACCCAACTCGAAACGACAAGGGCCCGACTCGAGACCATGAGATCTCGAGTGAATAGTGACCGACTTGGGCCTTTGGGCCGTGACCTCCTTTAACCGGTTTTGTAAGCCCTTTAGGGTGAATCATGTGGGACTAGTATATATACCATACTCCTTGTCAACCTTACCACTCTTTGGACAAACACACTCACCCTCCTCTACACACTCTCCTACTAAAACCCTAAGAACACAAACACACATCATTTTCGGATCCAATCGGTTAGCACTAGGATTTCGGCTCAAGCTTGGAAATCGACACTTGTAATTCACCTTTCCCATTCCTTAACCGGTTAGTGATTCTCATTATGTTTAGTGTTTGAGTTGATTGCTAAGTTGTTTATACATGAGATGATTGTTTATCAAGATGTTTGTTTGATAAAAAATAGCTATTTGTTGCCAAAAGATGAAACTATATGCATGATTGTGACAAATCGGTTAATATGTCTTGATTTCGGATACATTGCATGATGGGTTGTGATATCTTGTGTTAAATGGAGTTTAAAAACTACTAGTTGTTGATGTTCATGAAACCGGTTTACATGTGTCATAGAATCGGCTTAGTATAGAACCGAGTTTGTAGTGTTCGGCTAAATGTGTTGATTTGTTATTCATGACTATGTTGGTGATTGATGCTAAATGTGTTAGAATAAGGGTTGTTTGTGATTTGAATATTTGAAGAACTTGTTGAATGTTTGAAGAACATGAAGAACTACTTGAATATGCTTTGAATGTGGTTTGAATATTTGAAACCTGCATTGTTTGATCCATTTTGGGTAAATTTTAGACAACAAAACATGTTTAGTGGCTGGTACATATTTCTGCATGAATTCTTTTGGATAGTACAACTGTGCAGAATCAGCAACTGTTGGGCAGTCGAGACCCCTGGTTGTGACTCGAAACCTCAGGTTACGACAACGGTTGCAAGTCAAGAACGCCTGGTTGCGACTCGCAACCACAGCATGATGAACCGATACCACAGGTTGCGACACAGGTTACGAGTCCTGTTGCAACTCGAGACCAAAACATGACAAGCCGAAACCATGGTTGCGACATAGGTTGCGACTCGCAACCACCAACGACCAGCACAAACAGCATGACTCGAAACCATGCTTGCGAGTCCAGTTGCGACTCGAGACCACGCTTATTGGACCTGCCTAGTTACGGGCCTTAGTTAATGGGCCAGCCTCATGGACTTCTGTATTACTGTTTGGGCCTGTTATTACGAGCCCAACTGTTTGGGCCTCACTCTTAGACCTTGGGTTGTATATGACTGTTAACTATGAACTGTTAATACCTGTGTGCAATACGTGTTGAACATTCGTGCACTGCTTGGCTTGAATCTGATACGGATAATATCTGTGATAGGACTTAATTGAATTCCTGCAACTTGATTAACTTTTCTGTGATTAACTGCCGAGCAAACCAAGGTGAGTTCACACCCTCTACAAAGCATGGGATTCCCTGGGTTGGGAACGGGGTTAAGGAACGTGGGTTCCTCGTCCTCCTTGGGTAGGACGGCAGTGGTTCAGGAATGTGATTCCTCGTCCGGATGGACGGATAACACGTACTAGACTAAAACTCTATCACGAAGTCCCTCCTTTTTGTATCGACTAATCGCCGGGCCAATGGCGAGCGGGTCATTAGTTAGATAGCGCTATTTAGGTCTGACAAACCTCACACCATGCCGCAGAGGACGGGCGTGAACTAATGGATCTGGGGCACGTCAATGATGATAGACATTGATGATTTCAGGGCACATAAACATGACTACAGTCAGCAGTCGATATGGTAACGAGTCTAGTGTACGCATGGGGTAGCCCCCACGGCCGAAATGCCTGATAACTAACATGGGGTAGCCCCCACGGCTGGAATGCCGAAGTAACTGGGAATGAACAAGTCACGTTTTTTAAACTATGGGGTAACCCCCACGGCAGGATGCCAGATAAAGGAAAACTGTTTTCGAAACAACTAAAACAAACACCCAACTGTGAGCTCACTCAACTAGTTGTTGACTCGTTACTACATGCTTTGCAGGACCATAGGTACTCAGCTGGAGCTTGCATGGAGGAGAGTCGTTGTGGGACACGGATTGCTGCGTGCTATGTTAAACTTGAAACTATTTGAACTTATGTTTTAACTTAAGACTTATGCTTCCGCTTACAACTTTAACTTGGTTTTGTTGGAACACCAATCGTATTGGTTAAACTTTTATGATTACTTATATGCTTGTTCAGTATGATTGGTGGCTGGATCCTGGTCAGTCACGCCTCCAAGCGGTGGTACTCCGCGGGTGGATTTTGGGGGTGTGACAATAGTCCACTGATGTACTATCATTTCCTCTTTTTCACAACAAAACTCATTTTTAAATTTTTCATGTTTTTGTATTTTTCAAATTTTCTTATGTTTTTGGATTTTCTGAAATTTTCTACTCCCCCTAAAATGCAAACACATTAAAGAAATTTGAAAACTATCTAAGCTCTAGACACACTTGAACGCAAAACAAATTGTACAAAACTTGACAACCGATAACGAATTGCAGCAATTCGCCATTCACTAGCGCATAAACAATCAGAACTCCCACTATCAACAAACTATTTTCCCATTTAGATTTCAAAACACTTAAGTTTGTTTTAATCAAAATGATTTTTTCGGAAAATAAGTTTGATTGATTTTATCACTTGTAGATTTATCAATAACAAGTTCGGGGTTGTGGTTCATCATATTGTCTTCCAACCAGTTGTAGGAAAATACAAGTACAAATTAATGTCCTTGATTTACCATATGCAATCTATGCACAATCAAATCTTCTAACTACTTGTAATTATTACCACCAAATACCACTAGCAAGCAAAACACAAACAAACCTTTACCGTTTGAATGATTGACGTTTCCAAATAAAACTTAAGAAAGATGCCGATTCATGCTCCACGCTTACCAACCTAGGAGCTCCGACAAGTCCTGAGACTTACTGTTCATAATATGTACCATCCCAGTCACAAACCAGGGATGGTTCAACCTTTTCTTTCTTTGTTTTCTTTTCATAAAATTCTTTAACCCCTTTGACTTTTCGATCAATCATCTTGCCAAAGATATGTTTTACCTTGGGGTTAAAGACCTTCTCAGCATCAAATTCCTGTTTATCATTATAAAATTGGTTAGAAATTTCAGTTTTACCAATTTTCTTTTTATAATTCTCAGCCCGAAGAGATGGAAACTCCTCATCATTCACAATCAGAACTGATTTTTCATCTTTTAAAACAGCTTCACTTTTTGAAACAACTTGTGGCTCATCTGACTTTGTGGAGTCAGATTCATCGCCTGAAGATAGCTCCTCTGATTTTGATCTATCAGAATCATCGCTAGAGCTTTCACCAACCTTCTTAACAACCCATTTCTGGTTGTCAGATTTTGCTCTCTTCTTATAAAACTTGTTCGAACTCTCACCAATTTCAAATGTAGAATCTTTAAACAATTTTATTCTATCAATTGGTGGTTCGAACTCAACTACTTTCTCTTTGAGTTTACGAAATACTCCCTGTTTTGATAGTATTGCCTTAGAACAATCTCGGGCAATATGTCCAACAATGTTGCATCAGAAACAGGTTCTTGTATCTGTATTCTCCTCAGCCATCTTCTTCAATTCATCTTGCTTCTTTGCAAGGAATTCATTGTTTGACTGCCTCCAGAAATCTTTCTTTTCCTCTTCCTCGGATGACGTTCCTGGAACAAATGACATTTTGGATTTAAAAATACGAACATATTTTTCATTTTTCTGTTTTTCTATTGGAATAAAACCAAGACCTTTCTTTTTGAAATTACCGTTATGGTTTGATTTCTTTTGGAAACCTGAACCAGAACTGTAATTCTTTTTCTTGTTTAATCTTTGTTGTACTCTTGAGGTGTAAGGATTAGGTTTTTCATTAAAACATAAGTCTTTTATTTCAGAAATATTAATTTCTGTGAGTTTGAAACCTTGTTTATCAATTCAGTTTTGACACCTCTTATTGGAAATTCCTCATCAGAATATAATTTGTCAGAATTATTCAAAGTGTATGCAACTTTGAACAATCCATCATCCAAATTAGATTTTGATAACAAAAATTTTCTATCATAAACAATTTTGTCCTGTTTTCTGTTTGACACGGAGTGCTTGACCCAGACTTTGACTCTGACGCGAACTCCGACTTTGACTCCTCTATTTCATCGTTTTCTAACACATGATCCACGACTTTCTTCATCAATTGAGACTGTTGATCAGTGTCAGACGATGTAAACACAACATCAATACTATCTGGTAGATTGATTGACGACTCCGACTCCCACTGTAAATTTGTTGCCTTTTTGACTCTTTCATCGTTTGAGTATCTTGGCAAATATCCATTTTCCAGCGGAGGTGGACACTTGTTATAACTGACACCTTGTTTCTTATCAGAATCTTTCTTGTCAGTCTTTTTCTTTGTGTCATTCTTCTTCTTTTCAGAAGTCTTTTTATCAGCAATTTTTCCAGCTTCCTTCTCTTCAGTTACCTCATCATCTTCCCATGCCTTCATACTTTCAACTATCGGATAAATCCTGTCAATGACATAAGAAGTACATGAGTAACTTTTTAACAAACGATTAACTCTTTCAGTTTCAATTCTTTGAAACTCAAGCTTTTGTTCCAAAGCAGCACACTTCGCGATGTAATTATTCACAACTTTCTGTTTAATCATGAATGCTCGTTGAAGTGTCTTCATTGTTGTTGCTTGTTCTTCACTTGATTGATTGTATTGATTTATGGACTTGTTCAGAACATCATAAGATTCCTTTAACTGATTTATGTTATTAATCAGTTCACTGTTTTTCTTCTTGAAAATCTCACAGTTTTCACACATAACAGGAATCTTTTTAGCATTAACTTCAGCATCAACTTTAAACTTTGGAACCTCTTTCATCTTTTGCTTTCTGTTTACAAAAATATCTTCATCATCACTGCTCACCGGTGTTTTGACCTTTTTCTTTTTCTTTTTAATTTTTTCATCATCACTCTCACTTTCAGCGATCAGCTTCATATCAGCTTTGAATTTTCTTGCCCAATACTCAGTATCATCATCACTATTACTTTCAACCTTTGCCATGAAAGCAGTGTAAGCTCTAGTTTGATCAGGAATATAATCATCCCAAGTAAAATTTTCCCAGCTAAAACCCTCTGGTAGCTTTTCATCTTCTTGATCAATCAAACAAGCTTTTGCATTATCTGGAATATATTTATCCCAGTTGAATGACTTCTTTTCATCTTGATTAACCACACATGCTCTCTTTCCAGTATCTTCAATTATGTGTATTCCATGTGCAGTTTGTGCTTGATGTTGATGTTGTTGTGATGGTGATTGAGCAACTTGATGGTAGATGGCTTTTCTGTAATAATCATTGTTGTTGTTGAAAGGATTTTGAGCTCCACTTGCTTCGCGGTTAGTGCACTCCCTCTTGAAGTGACCTTTTTCCCTGCAACGAAAACAAGTGACTTTAGATTTATCAAAACCTAAAGTAGAAACATTAGCATCACGAAGATCATTTCTCCCCGTTATCTGCTTAAATTTCTCAGCTCTCCTTAGTACGCTAGCCAAACACCACTTTATGTCCATCAGCTCCATCTCTTTAGCATCTATCTGGTCGTAATCTTCCTTGGTTAACATTGGATTCCCGATACGACCTGCAACAAAACAACTGTAAGATTCTAAGACCATTCCTAACAAAGACATTTGACTTTTAGCAACTTCCTCAGAATAATCTTGATCATTTTCAAGATTTAAAACAATGTTGCACTGAAGTTTTCTCCCATTCTTTGTTGCTGAAATGTTTGGATCAAAAGATGAAAATGATGTGAAACTGGTTTTGTTGTTTGATCCTGATGAATTCTTGGCATTGTAAGCAGTTTCTATTTTTGGAGATAAATTTGTAGACTTCTCATTCACCCCTGCTTTATAGTATAACCCGATATCCTGTTCTCCATCAAAATCTTTCATTCGAATAATTTTTCGTTGTTCCATTTCTTGAGCTTCTATCTTTTCAATGAACTTGCTGAGTGTCAAATCGCTAAAACCTTTCTTGTTTCTTAACATCATAAGATATGTGCCCCAAGTTCTTGTTTCTTAACATCATAAGATATGTGCCCCAAGTTTCATATGGCAAAGCATCAGCAAGTTTTTCAATCAACTCTTCATTGTTTTTATCAATACTCAATCTCTTCATGTTAGCAAGCAAATTGCAGTATCTTTCAATAATCTCTCTTGTGCTTTCATTCTTTAACCCGCGAAACAGATCAAACTCTTTTTTTTAGAAGCGATTCCTTGCTTTTGACCATTTCTTCACTAACACGAAACTTTGACCTTAAAGCTTTCCAAATCGAATATGAAGTTCCATTATGTTGCAAAAGCACCATAATATCCTCTTTCACTGCTTGTTGAAGAAGACTTAACATCATTTTCTCATCTTTGTACTTCTTTCTAGCATCAGCACTTAGATCTTTTATCGGAACAGGCTCATCATCATCATTCATCGGTCGAACATATTTTGTCTCGACACATTCCCAAGCATCTAGGTAATTAGCTTGTACCCAATTCTCAAAACGACCTTCCCAACCTTTAAATTCTTCTATGTTCATGAGTTTAGGTGGTTTTTGCATTGTACCTGTTTCATTCTCGAGCATTATATTTTGTGCAAAAGTGATCGGTGTAACCGGAGTAGCGAATGCGTTGAAAAATTCCTCGTCCATTTTCAAAATTTTTAAACAATTTTCACAACAGTACTTATAAGCGAACCAAATTGTTTACTGGAGCGAAACTACTGAGTGTACAAATAAGCGAACCACAGACTGTTCAAAACTTCAAATAAGCGGACCAGTCAAATATTCACAAGAGCGAAACTATAGAGTTGTTCACAAAAGCGAATCTATATGATCTTTGAAGCGGATCTACTTGGTCCAGATAAGCGAAACTATGTGATCACAAGAGCGGAACTAAATGTTGTTCACTGAAGCGGATTTACTTGTGAAGTGTACACAAAAGCGGATCAGTTTGACCTTTGAAGCGGACCTAGGATGTTTTTGGAGCGGAACCTCTTGATATGATGTAGCAATAAGCGGACCTAATATGTTCACACAAGTGGAACTATGGTATGTCCGTAAAAGCGGAACTAACTCGAAAGCTAATTTGACCCATTTTTAATGCGAATTTTAACACCAAACTTTCCAGGGTTTGTCTATATCCAACTACGCACAATCCTTGAAATTTTGAGCTGATTTTGACTGGTGAAAATGTCTGAACTGAAAAAAGAAGGTGTAGAAGTGAGAAATTTTGACAAATTCCAGCTATTCTCTGCAGAACTCCTCCTCCTGAAGCTCTGATACCACTTGTAGGATCGTGTCACGACCCGAACGAGTCGTTCAGAGGAGTTTTCGTCAATTACAGGTGCGGAAAACAAGTAATCAACATAGAAACAGCTTGCAAATCACTTTAAAAACCTTTATGTATTGATTTAACACTGATTACATCCAAATCTCGATCCGGCAGCAATTCGGTACAAGTTTTCAAAACTGTTCATTTGGTTCGCTTGTGTGTACCTATATATAGTAGATGGAGATCCGCTTCAACATACATGTACGAATAAGCGGACCTCCTAGATGACATAAAACCGAAACTATTGTTGACAAATAAGCGAACCTCTCTATGTCACTATAAGCGAACCTATTTGCTTATGACCATATAAGCGAAACTATCTCCTAAAATACATACAATCTCCTGTTTCCTCGTAAAATGTGCCCTGATCTAACAATCTAATACTAAGACTCGATACAAGACGAAGTCGACAGATGCATGCACCAACACATTCTGACAATCTAGGTAAATTGTTTAAAACTTAAAATGAAATAAAGCTTAACGGTGTTGATGATATGTCTCAGAAACTGATATGATCCTCTTGCACGAACTCACAAAAATATTGTCTGTAAATATTTCATTTCTGCATTGTTTCATATTTTTTTAAGTTATGTTAGTTACTTTCTTTCAGAAAATTCAAAAAGAGTTTAGTGTGTTTTAGCATAAATTTTTGTAAAATCCAAAAAGATTTTTGACAACTGGTGTTGAGAAGCTGATTTTCGAAGTTTAAAGGGCTAAACATGAAGAACAGGTTTGGGAGAGAGAGTATGTGAAATTGTTAAGTTTGTTTGAAAAGAGCCAGTAAAAGTTCTTGGATGTAAAATCTTTAATGTAATCTCTTGCATAGTTTCTAATTGTTGAAAAGGTTTAATATTTGAAGAAACTTACGTGTGGGTAGAGATTGTGCAGGTAAATGTATGCCAGGTGACTATTCTGTGATGGAATAGAGCCAGGTATCAATCTTGAGATAAATTTTGAAGCTGTGAATTCCAGACTACGATCCCAGCAGATTGAGAGGGGGGGTCTGAAGACACCGTGTAAACATCCGATAGAGAAGTTTGTTGATGATGAAGATAGAGTTTGCGGATTCTTGCAATGATAAAAACTTCAGAGGAAGATTAAAGACTGATAAAGACTGTAGGTTGACAATCGAAGACTCGAAGACTCCGTCAACATCCGAGGGGGAGTCTGTTGGTGCACTACGTCTGTCGACTACATCTTACATCGAGTCTTAGGGTTGTATAGATTAGACATGGTACGAAATCCTAGAAACATGAGATTGAAATAGTTTCGCTTATGTGTCAGTCTAATAGATTTGCTTATGTGGTAACATGATAGTTCCGCTTATTAGTCATTGTGGTAGGTTCGCTTATACGGACAAGCCCGTATAAGCGGAACCTGTTGGACTATATAAGTGGCACTTTCAAGCGAACCTAAGAACATAGTTGAAGGTGTATTCTTTCGATGAGCCACGAAGTGCTGCCGAAGTGCTGTCAGAGTCTGTAAACGCTATCAAGATCAATAAAACAGCAATTTAAAGTGAATCCGACTGAAATAGCACCAAATCATTAGTTTCCGCCTCTTGACTTGGATAGGAATTCTTCTGATCGGCTCAATCAGGGCCGAACACGATCCTACACTTCTGGAGGCTAGACGTGAGGGTGCCCTGCCGTCGTATTGTAAAATACGATCCGCAGGTGTATGTGGTGCCGGGGTAGGTCCAGCTTGTATCTGCGCTTCAGCGCAAGCTCGGTTGTATGTTGCGGCCAGCAGGGCCGCCTGCTGGTCATACCAGGTGTGAGGGTCCATGTCCGGAGGGATCACAGATGCGTACTGTGATAGGTCGTGTCCGAACGTTAGGGATGGACCCCTTTGTGTTGATGTGCCGATGTGGCCAGGGTTTAGGTCTGGGGGAGCGGTCCCCGCATTCCCTGGGTTGGTGGGGTTTAGGTTATCCCTGGTAGTGTTATGTATGCGATCTGACATGATCTTTTGAGAGGGAGAGGGATGGTACAAAAAAGTGCTTAAGATTAGCGGTGGGCGCCAATGATGAAACAATGGTTAACCAGGCAGGGTTAACACACTAGTCTCATCAAGAAGGGTTAATCCCTTCCTCTCGAGGATCGCTGGCTGGATCGCCTGCCGGTTGATATCCTGCAAAAGGAAACAAACCGTGACTCGTAACAAGGAGGATAGGGTGGGGGGTGCTCCTTGTTACCACTCTCCGGCGTGAGAATCAGTAGTCTGCTTGGGAAGCACAGTATGATAGTAGTAGTAGTGAGAGAGTTGTGAAGAGATACCTCAAACCTGGTTTGGGGTTGGTATTTATAGCCGAGGAGTGAAGGAGGAGGTGGATGGATAGACTGACGGCATGCTGCACCTCTGCAGGTGTGTCAGGCATGTCGGTTGTGGAGGTGACGCCACGTCAGTCTGTCGCTTACGTAGACCTGACAGGCGGCTGCCATTGATGCTACTTGCTCTGTGGTGTCAGTCCTACTTGTTGAGTGTACAGGATGCGGTACGGGCCGCATCGCTGTTTGCGGTAACTGTAGACGTTCCGGCTTCTCACTCTTTGATCAAGAAATACGCGAGATGCGGTGCCAAGCCGCATCGTCGTCCGTGGTGACTGTTGTTGTTATCCAGCTCCCTTGTATTGATAGAAGTGTTCACTGGATGCGGTGCTAGGCCGCATCGCTGTGGATGCTTCCGTTTTCATACACCAGATGCGGTGCCATGCCGCATCACTATACCGTTCTCATATTCCAGGTAAGTCCTCCTCCATTATTGGGCAGATTGGATTCAACCACTGTGTCGGCGCGTTCCCGCACGGACACAGGTGGGTTGTTAGCTAGTGGGGGTTTTGATAAGGGTAATGGTCACTCGCGGTCGATGCTGACGCGAGATCTTGGACCATACCCCTTCACAACCTCTTACCACTTGTAAGTATATCCAAATCAATTGATCACATGTAGGAATAAAACATCTACACAAACCACTTTACCAATCAAGATGCCGATTCCTGCTTCACACTTACCAACCTGGAAGCTCCAGCATGGTCCATCACCTGTAATATTTAAACAATTTTTAAACTCTTTCATACAAACAATTTTATCAAGAAAGATGCCGATTCCTGATCCACGATTACAAACTTGGGATCTCCGGCAAGTCAGGTTTTTTCAATGAAAGAAAATGTCCACACAAGCCTGACCAGCCTTGGGTGATACCAACTCATCTGCAGTTGGAGTGTAAGTTGCTTTCTTTGTGGTATAAAAATCTTTTACCCCTTTTGCTTTACCTTCGACCATCTTCCCAAAAATTTTCTTCACATTTCCATTAAACACTTTCTCAACATCAAATTCATTCTTTTCAGAATAAAATTGATTAGAGATCTCAACTTTTCCAATTTTCTTTTTAAAATTCTCAGTCCTCAACGGTGGAAAGTTCTCATCATCCATTGAAGGAACTGAGTTTTCACTCTTTTAACAACATGTGGCTCCTCTGATTTTGTGGAATCGGATTCATTACCAGATTTTGCCTCAGATTTCTTAACAACCCACTTTTGGTTGTCAAGTTTCACACTTCTCCTGTAAAACCTTTTCGAACATTCACCAACTTCATATGTTGAATTTTTAAACACTTTAAATTTCTCAATTGGTGGTTCGTTTTTGTCAACAACGACTTCTTTGAGTTTTTCTGAAACTCCCTGTTTTGTGTTGGATGCTTTGGGACAATTCCAAGCGATGTGTCCAACTTCCTGACACCTATAACAGGTTCTAGTCTCTCTTCGCTGATGAACTTCACTTTTCTTTTTCTCAGCAAGAAATTATTGATTTGATTGTCTCCAAAATGAGCTATTCTTTTCTTCCTCAGCAGACGGACCTGAAACAAATTTTGCATTTATTTTAGAAATTTTATCATTTTTATGATTTTCAGGGGGAATAAAACCAAGACCTTTCTTTTTGTAGTTACCATTATGGTTTGATTTCTTTTGAAAACCAGAACCAGAATTGTAACCATTTTTCTTGTTTAACCGCTGTTGAACTCTTGAAGTGTATTTTTTAGGTTTTTCAATAAGATTTAAATCTTTTATTTCAGAAATATTAATCTCAGTCATTTTGAAAACCTTTTTAATCATTTCAAACCTAACACTTCTTATTGGAAATTCTTTATCAAAATATAATTTGTAAGAATCATTTAAAGTATATGCAACTTCAAATGTTTCATCATTCAAATTAGATTTTGACAACAAAAATTCTTCACTATAAACCCGTTTTCCCGATGATTTTGAATTCCTGACAGACGAACTCGAACTCCCAACTGACAAACACGAACTTTCGGACTCGGACTTTAACTCTGACTCTTCATCCTTATCCAACACCTGATCGACCACTCTTTTTATTAATTCGGACTCATAATCTGTGTCGGACGCTGTGAACGTGACATCAATATTGTCTGGCAGAACATCAGTGATCTCGGACTCTAACTTTATATTGACTGCCTTTTTTATTTGTTCCTCATTTGGTTTTCTAGGCGAATACCCTTCCCATATCGGAGGCGGACACTTGTTATAACGGACACTCTGTTTCTTACCAGTATCCTTTTTCTTCTTTAGCTTCTTTTCTTCATCTTTAAACACTTCAAAACCTTCAACAGTTGGATAAATTCTGTCAATTAAGTAATAAGAACTTGTATAACTTCTCAGTAATCGTCTGATTCTTTCATTTTCAACTTTTTCACCATCCAACTCTTGCTTCCATTTAGCACATTCTTCAATATAAAAATTTATCTCTTTCTGCTTCGACATCATTGTTGCATTCATCATCTTCAAAGCAGCTTCTCTTTCTGAGTTTGTCTTTTGCAAACTATTCACTGTTTTGTTCAACACATCATATGATTCTTTTAAATTCTTAACATCAAACAGTAACTTTTCTTTTAACTTTTCTGATTCACTAAGCCTCTCATCTTTTTCTTCACATTGTTTGCAGGATTCCAAACAAGTAAGACAAGGTTTAGTAACTTTAACTATCTTTTCGATCTCCACAATCTTCTCGACTTCAACTACCTTTTCCACTTCAACTATCCTCTCAATAATCTTGGTTTCTTTCATTTCTTTTGCAGCTTTTCTCTCTTTGAGTTTCTTCAGTTTATCTGCAAAATAAAATTCAAAACTGTCATAAGATAAATGAGTTTTTCCAACATTTATCTGTTCAATCTCTTCATCATCATCACTTGTATCTGATGAACTGTTTTCTGAAGAAACAGATTCTTCATCTTGACTTTTCTCTTCATCAGATAACACAGCTATCCATTCCTTCATCAACTCTGGTTTTTGAATAATCTGAGCAATGAAAGCTTTAACATTGCGATCAGCTGGAATATACTTGTCCCAGCTAAAACCATCAGCCACTTTTTCATCTTCTTGATCAATAATGCCATAATAAGCCTTCTTATTTGCATCTTCGATCATTTTTCCATGTGCAGTTTGTGAATCCTTCTGTTGATGCGGTTGATGAGTGATTTGTTGATATATAGCCTGACGATAGTAATCATCTTTTCCAAAAGGATTCTTTGCTCCACTAGACTCTTGATTTTTGCACTCTCTATTGAAGTGACCTTTCTCCCTGCATTTAAAACAAGTAACTTTAGATTTATCAAAACCTAAAGCTGAAAGATGAGCATCCAAAAAATCATTTCTTCCGGTAATCATTTTGAACTTTTCAGCTCTTCTCGAGACACTAGCTAAAGCCCATTTTATATCCATAAGCTCTAATTCTTATGCATCAATCTGGTTGTAATCTTCCTTTGTTAGCATTGGATTACCAATTCTTCCAGCAATCAACCCTTCGTAAGATTCCATCGCATTAACCAGCAATGCCATATGATTTTTCACAACTTCTTCCGAAAAATTTTGTCCGTTTTGAAGATGTAATGCCACATTGCATTGAATCGTCCATTACCAACATTTTCACTTTGAACACTTGGAGGATTAACACTTGAAAATCCACTAGTGTTGACTGAACTTTGACTGACTGATCCAGATGAATTTCCTGCACTAAACGCGGTTTGGATCTTTGGACTGGCTTCAACTGTTTAAACATTTCCTTTCTACTATAGTTTGATATCCTGTTGATGACTTGAACTGTTCATTCTAGCAATTTTCTGTTGTTCAAAATCCTGTGCCTCAAGTTTTTCAATAAACTGTCTGATTGACAATCTGCTAAACTGTCCAGAATTCTTTAAGATCATGAGATAAGTACCCCATTCTTTCTGCGGTAAAGTGTCAGCTAGCTTTTCAACCCATTCTGCTGGAGTTTTAGTAATCTTTAACTGATACATGGTACGCACAAGATGACAGTATCTCTCAATGAGAGTCTTTGTAGTCTCACCAGGCATACTAGTAAACAACTCAAACTCCTTTTTCAACAAAGATGCTTTACTTTTGAGCATTTTTGTGCTTCCTTCGAATTTCTTCTCAAGTGCTCCCTAGATTGAAAACGCACTCCCATCATGCTGAAGTAGAATAAAGATATCTTCTTTGACAGCTTGTTGTAGAAGACTAATCATCATTTTTTCTCCTTTATAACTGTCTCTCTCTTGGTCTGTGAATTCTGAAATGATTTTATCAACATTCAAAGCAGACTGTGGTCTAACATACTTTGTTTCAATACTTTCCCAAGTCTCTTAGATGGTTTGCCTGAACCCAATTCTCAAAGTGATTTTTCCACCCATGATACTCCTCAATTCCCATAAGTTTCGGGGGTTTTTGTAAAGTTCCAGTTTCGTTTTCCAAGTTCATGTTTTGAGCAATGGCAGACGGAGTAGTCGAAGATGTGGCAAACGTGTTATAGAACTCTTCTTCCATGATTTGGCAACACGTTTTTCTAAAACAACACTTTTCAAGCGAAATAGCTATTTAAGCGAAATATCCAACTATCTGTTCAAGCGAAATACCGAGCTAACAACTTGGAGCGGAATCAGCAATAACTTTCAAGCGGAATCTGGCTTAGATTAATACCCTGATTTCGCTTGAACCTTTTCAAGTGAAATATCAAATTTTGAAGCGAAATCAGACAAAAACTCAAGCAAAATCTCTAGTTTCGCTTGAAAATCTCAAGCGAAATATGCAATGTCAAGCGGAATAACAAAACACTCGTTCAAGCGGAATCAGGTCTAAGGTCCATTTTACCACTTTTTAGTCCGAATTTTGCTCTCAAACTTTCAAGGGTTTGTTAATATGCACTTTTACACAAACTGTGAAAACTTGAACTGATTTTAACCGTGAAATTTTGTCCAAATGAAGAAAGAAGGTGTAGAAGCAAGAAAACACAATGAAAACAGGCTGTAATCTGCAGAACTCCTCCTCCTGAGCTCTGATACCACTTGTAGGATCGTGTAATGACCCGAAACGAGTCGATCAGAAGAGTTTTGATCAGTTTCAGAGGCGGAAACTAAGAAACTGACTTAGAAACAGCTAGCAATTCACTTTAAACACACTTCTGATTGATATATAACAGATTACACGCAAAAGGAAAACCGGCAGCACCTCGGTATCCAAGTTCACAACTATTACAACTGATTTCTGATTTCGCTTGGGAATGCTATATATAGAGATCATGATTTCGCTTGAAAGTGGTTCAAGCGGAATAAGAAACCATGTGATTCCGCTTGAAAGTGACCTATGTCATTTCAAGCGGAATAGCATCATTCAAGCGGAATCAGGTTGATTAACACCTAAACATGCTATTTACTCAAACAACGAGCCCTGGTCTAACATATCTAGAGATAAGACTCGATACAAGACGAAGTCGACAGATGTATGCACCAACATCACTTTCTCTTGTTGATGGTTCGGCTACCGTTGACCCTACACCATATCACCAGTTGGTGGGCTCTCTCCAATATCTCGGATTTACTCGACCCGATATCTCTTTCGCGGTCAACAAGCTCTCTCAATACATACAAGCGCCAACCCAACTTCACTGGCAAGCCTTAAAACGAGTTCTCCGTTATTTGAAAGGCACAATCCATGACGGCTTGTTCCTCAACCGTGGCTCTCAAATTGAACTTCCAGGCCTTACCGACTCCGATTAGGGTGGAATCCATGACGGAAGGCGTTCCACAACTACCTATCTTATCTATCTTGGATCAAACATACTCTCATGGCGCTCAGCACGCCAAAAATCGATCTCTCGACCCTCGACTGAGGCCGAGTACAAGGCATTGGCAAATGGCGGAGCAGAACTATCCTGGGTCCAAAACCTACTATTGGAACTTGGTCTATCGATCACTAAGTCTCCTACATTATTTTGTGACAATGCGAGTGCTACTTATCTATGTGCCAACCCGGTCTATCACTCACGTATGAAACATGTGGCACTAGATTATCACTTTGTTTGGGAAAGGTAGCTAATGATTCATTACGGGTTCTTCACATTAACTCTGCTGATCAACTCGCCGATGTGCTTACTAAACCTCTTGGGTGGGGACCCTTTCAATGACTCGATCCAAGATTGGATTCTCCGACGGATCCTCCATCTTGCGGGGGCATATTAAGGATACCACTAATTGATATGTATTAAATATATTTCTATTGATAGCTTCAACTATTTTTAGATAAATATTGTGTCGGTAATTGTCTGCCATAGAATTAGCTTCTGTAATCAATCGATGCATATACAAATTTTGACAGCAAATATTATATTTTATATCCTTGGGTCAAAAATAGGTCGAAATTGAAACACTAGTCTTACGAAAAAATTTATGTAATATGTAGTTGTGTTGTAATTGCGCCTCCTGATTTTAGGTTGATCTGCTGTGTTAATGAAGTTTTCCTTTAAATACAACATTGCCACTCGTTAGTGCAATGATCAACGTTATATAGTGATATCGCAATTTCTCTCTATATATATATTAATGAAGGGTGAGATTCCTCTACAAAGTGTGTTTTTCTACAAATTGTAGGAAGTATTTTGTGCCATTGGATGTGTTTGATCAATGGTTGAGATTAGTTGGGTGACATTTTTGTAATATTTGTATTTTAATTATTGATTCATTTAATAGGCGGGGGGCATTGTAGTCATTAATCGTGTTTTAAATAAAGAAACTACCATCAGTTCCTTTATTCTATCCATTTCATCATTAATTAACCACCAATTCTAAATTCATGGATCTAAAATCATAGATCTTGACATCAACATGATTCAAGAACATTCAAAGAATGGAGAATAATAACACTATAATCTATTCCAAAAAATGTTCCAAGGGTGTTTTTTTTTTTTTTTTTTTTTTTTTTTTTTTTTTTTTGCGATCTAATCTGTTTATACTAGTGTGTTATTCAGAATGTAAGCTTTTATAATGGTGTATTATATATAATCTAAGTTGTTTATAGTGGTGTGTTATACTGGAGATCGAAACTGTTTATACTGGTGTGTTATACGAAATCTAAGTAGTTTATACAAGTGTGTTATACTGGCGATCAAAGTTGTTTATACTGGCGTGTTATACGAAATCTAAGTAGTTTATACTAGTGTGTTATACTGGTGATCGAAGTTGTTTATACTGGTGTGTTATTCGGAATCTAAGCTGTTTGTACTGGTATGTTATATGGAATGTAAGTTGTTTATACTAGTGTGTTATACGGAATGTAAGTTATTTATATTAGTGTATTATACAGAATCTAAACTATTTATACCAGTGTGTTATACGGAAATGTAAGTTGTTTACACTTGTAACTAATAAAACACAACATGAATAAACTAATAACTGTTAAAACACAACGTCAAGAATTTGTTCATGAGTGATCGCATGTCATGTTAATTTGTTCTGTATACGTTCTTTGTATTATAAGTAACCGACAATTTTGAATTCTTAAAAGATATGATGTTTTCTTAAAAATCTCCTTATTTTGTTTAAGATATAAATCTTCCATAAATAAGTTAATTATTCAATTACCTTTATGTCCTATAATATAAAATCTCTAAATGCCACATGTCACCCTTAGAACACTTCCTACGCTTTGTAGAAAAAATACACTTTGTAGCAAACTCCCACCCTATTAACGAATATCAAGGAATTATCATATTCTAGTACTCGTCGTCTTTATGCGTCATGATGGGACACTTGGAATATAACACACAAGTAGAGATTCAGGATTTTGCATGTAAAAATAACATTGCCCTAAACAGAAACTTGAGTTTTTTTCATATAATCATTGGCTTAAGAATCGATTAAAAGTGTTTTATACAAGTTTCAACAAAACAAATATTTGAATGAATATAAGCAACTAGATGTTCAATACTATTCTAGTTATTGCTAAAAAGGATAGGAAGTAAATTCACCAATATTGTCTACATAATTAGGGCTAGGGCCGTAAACGAGTCAGGCCGAGCCCGAGCTCGACTGGGCTCGAGCTCGGCTCGTCATGTATTTTTGAAGCTCGAGCTTGGCTCGGTTCGAGCCTACTTATTTGAGCTCGAGCTCGGCTTGCGAGTAAAACCCAAAGCTCAAGCTCGGCTCGAGCTATTTTAAGAACAACATCAGAAGAGCTAAAAACTCGGCTCGAGCTCGCTTCAGTATCGCTTAAACGAGCCAAAGCTCGGCTCGTCAATGTTATCATCATCATTATTATTATATTATATATAAAATAAAAAAAATTGTTTGGGCTCGTTTAGGCTCGCGAACCTAAACGAGCTTTGTATTTCAGGCTCGAGCTCAGGCTCGATAACTAAACGAGCTCTATTTCAGGCTCGAGCTCGGGCTCGGGCTCGTTAAAGCTCGGCTCGTTCAAGCTTTTAATCGAGCCGATAAAGAGTAGCTCTCGAGTCTCTAGGCTTGTTTACACCCCTAGTCTACACACATATGACAATCAAAAAGAGCATGCTCAAGATCCAATTAATTAATTAACCATGAAAGTACGCAAACAGCAAACTTCATGTTGCAAATTGTAACCTTAAACTATTTGAGCATTTGCACCATATTAGGTTTTGGGGTCATTTGAATATTTACTTTTGAAAACTGGTAAATTAGAATCAAAATTTGAAAACCCTATTTGAATTATGAAATTATAATTTGGGTAGAATTAGACTGATTCGAATCACCAAATTATGGCCTAATTAATATAAAATATTACATTTCCACCGACATGTTTGAATTGTTGACATTTCTTTACTATCTAATTGAACATGAGTCACAAACACAAATATATGTAATATACTTTATGTATCAAATGTAATTTTCATGGAAAAGACAGTTCCATAAATTCTCTACTTATGACTAACACCCATAATAATGTCAAAAATTTAGAAAATCCACAACTTACAATAGTAATCTATATAAAGTTATACCATGTGTTATTCGTATAGTTCACATGCCATATAGACGTGCGTTGAACGTGGTACACCATCATAGGCAGCCGCCGTTGAGGGCACGGGGACGGGGCGCTAGTGTGCTAGTGGGCGTGGGGTGAGACGGTTGGTGAGGTGATGGTGGTGCTGAAAGGAAATGGGGGCGCTAGAGGTGTCATCCACTACAACACTCCTAACTTTATGTAAAATGTGAAAGTCTCATTATCTACGTGGCACGCTTTTTTTTCACTTACATATACACCACAACACATAGCCTTATATCTTTTCATTCACCAAACATTAACGATTCAAATATGTTAGTTTAATATTTCTATATAAAGTTATATGCCTTTATATATTATTTATGTGTTTCACTGTTATTTTGTTAGGAACTAATCATAATTTTAAAGTGAAGATGATAATAATTATCAAAATTTATCATCATAATCACATATTGTGACATTTATTTCAAAGAATGGAGTCGCTATCATTGGTTAGGTTATTGAGTTTTCTTGTCAAAACTAAAAACAAATTGATTTTTTAGACCATGAGCAAATAGAAAATTGTCAAGTGTGATATAAACGTAACAATCACCAACTAAGTGTTACTATTGCTCACAGCCATCGAATATTTAATTAACTCTGTTGATGCAACAAATATTAGACCAAGTATAGTAGCTGAGCTAGTTAGGCAAAAGGGTTGAAGGGTTTAATTTTGCCTAACGCAGGTCGTGGGGTTCCCCCACGTTTGCAAGACGTGGAGAGAGGTTCACTAATTGGATTTTGTTATTTGCTCGAGATCCTTCACCGAAACGTGTTCAGCTTCGGATGTGGGAGCAAAGAGAATGTGTGTGTTGAATGTGAGGAAAAGTTACTTGCATGGAACAATTACTCAAGAACAATGACCAGAGATCCCAAGGGAATCAGGGCTGATTGGAGAATGTCCTGAGCACTAAATGAAGTGTCACATTTATAGGGGAAGTTATCGCTCAAAGAGGAAACTATTGACTAGTGAACATGCTTGCAGTGGGGGACTTGCCCTTTTGGGGGTTAAAGCCTTTTGACCTGCAGATAAAAGACTGTATTCTGTGGACTTGTCTCACTTTTGCAGCTAGAAAAGTTGGTGAAGCAATCAGAGATGTGACCATTTACTGTTCATGTATTGTTTTATCCTAGCTCCCGGGTTTTTAACCTTTGAACCTTTTAACCCTTTAAGCTTTAATGTGTCTAAGTCATTTTATTTGGTCTTGGGCTACCCCTGTCATCAGCCCCCCCAAGTCAGAGGTTTTTGGGAAATGAGCTCAAAAGTGTTGATTGTAGACCAGGTAGAAAGAGAAGATTGATGAGGAAGAACCCAATCAGGAGAGAAAAAGCAATTCCTCTCCTTTCAGTCGAGCTACTTCGTTCCTCACCTCCTGGAACAAAGGGCGCTTAAGTAAGAAAGTCAGATAGGTAGGGTTCCAAACCTGATGGGAATCGAGCAAGTGGTCGTAGGTGGACGTATCAGAGGGCGAGAAGAAGGAAATGAAGATACGCTAGTTTACCAAATTCATTGCATGGAGGTAGCATCCGGGCAAGGACCATTCACTTCAACAGATTCATCTTTCCTCTTCCTTTTCCATGTGACACCGGCCCTAACTATAACTAGTCATTCACACGAGAAAGACTTACTTTTTATCGATTCGGGGATAGAGTCGACAGACTAAGCACCAATTAGATCGCCTATGAACAAACTACGCACAAAGACATTTGAACCTCAGATTATCTTATTCATAGGCTACCGAGGGCCTGAACGCGCTTCGGTAAGGTCAAGTGGCATTCCGGTACTGACCTAATCAACTGTTAGATCTCCGGACTAGGAGAAAAAAAGGTCGGAAAATAGAATATGTTTTACCCTTTCCTTCTATTGTTTTCCTTTTTCGCCGGGAGACTTGCTCAAAGGAAATATTTCAGAAAACGGGCTATTCCCTCAATGAATAAGAGTTTTCTAGAGAATTCTGGAGATATTTTTCTTTGCCAACAATCTAAGCAGGATTATCCATCCCACTCCAGAAGCTTGCATTCAAGGTAGCCGAAGGACGGATTTTTACTAAGCTTTGCTGAAAAAAGCTGCAAACTTCAGTTCCGAAACTTTAGTCTTAACTTCGTTTAGTCAGAAGAACAACGGCGGTAGCAGGGAGAAAGGCAAGGTCACATCCTGCCATCATAGCTTGCCCCCCATTGCTTCGTACGAGACAGAAAATCAAAAATGGAAATAGTGAATCAAGATCTAGACTATCCTCTATCCGCATATATATGCCCCTATGAGCGACTATGCCGATCTTTATATGTTTTGGCCACGTGCGTTTCCGCTAAGAAGAAGAAGGTTTGGATCTTTAAACCTTAAGAGGATGCTATCGAATGTGCTCTTGGCGCACGTGAGGGATGTGACCTATGTTAGGTCCATAAGATAGCACAGCTTTTGGTGTTCTATGATTCACCTCCGAATAATGAGTAGATAGGGAAGAGCTTTTTATTTTTCTCTTCATAGAAGACTGATGGGTGGAGCAAGAGGTCAAATTACTATAGAAAGAAGAGTTGTAAACTATAGGACTTCTTTTTCTAGTAGTAAGATTTAGGGTTTTTTCGTTCCTTCTCTTCGATAAGAATATCGATTTGAAATGATAAAAATTCCTCTTGATTCTCTTGTGTTCAGCGAAAGAACTGCCTAAGCAGAGAAGTTTTTCTTTTGTCATTTTTCATCAATGCTGGCCCAGTCGTCCATGCCCAATCCCAATGGACAAACCTTAGCCCCTAGCTCTATAATCCACCCTACCCAGTCCCTGAAAGCCCTCCCGGGGGCCTAGCCCTTCGAGTCTTGAGCGGCTTTCGTCGTTCCTGCGCTAATAAGACAAAGAGGGAGTCTATGCCTTGAATGAATCAGTAAAGTAACAACGGATTAGTGGAATGAGGGATCAAGAGACTGATAGGGGGAGAATGGCAATCATTGGGGGACCTTCCTTTGAATGAGTCACGGAGCTCTCAACGGGGTGGTTTAGGTTCTGGAATTCCATCTCTAGTTGGGGCTTTCGGTTCGAAGGTTATAAAATGTGGTGCGGGTTCATCTTTCTCGACCAGTTCAAGTTCAAGGGAGGGTGATCGAGGGGACCCAGACTTTAGATCTCTTCTCTATGGCGGGAGGTCTCTTTCGTATCAAGAGTGTTTTGGGGAGGCCAGGGGAGACGGATTGGATCGAGAGGCGATGCTTATACCTCTTCTTTATCGATAGGATTCCCGTCATTTGCAGTCTCCGGCGAAGGAGATAAGGGCGAGGGACCGAACATGTTCTATCCTCAACCTCCATCCGTCATTAGTAATCTCAATTCGCTTTTCCTATTCACTAGTACAATGCGCACTACAACTAGCAGCCCCTTACTAGTAAGGGAAAAGGCTAGCGCGCAAGGGCTGATGAAAAGCCAGCAACTTGTTAGGACTAGGTGCTACTAGGAGAGTCGCTAGCTTGCTTGCATTCTATTCTATAAGCGGAGTGACTTGTCGAGTCTACGAAGCTTCGTAGTTGCCCCCCCCCCTTTTTTTATTTTGCCCCGCCATGCTACTAGATCCATAATGACCGGCGAGTCGGAACATGTATGAATATAACCACGCGGAGCGCCGTACCGGCCTATCGAAGCGAAGAAAGAGATCATTGAGCCTATTTAGCCTAGCTAAGGTTTGGAACCTTTATAAATAAGATATCTATCTATATATAAAATAATAAGCTAAGGGGGCTGGGAATCGCAAGAATTGAAAAGTCCTCCATTGAATGGGATGAGAAAGACAGGTTCGGAAATGGCCGGATTAGCAGGAGGAAGGCCGGCCCCACCCTGAAACAAAGGTGTACATACATAAATAAAGAGACTGGTTATGGCCTTGATAGGCCTCCTTCCCATCTATCTTGACCGGGAAGAGGGGGGAGGCTCTTGCGGAAGCCCTGCCCCCCTTCTCTATTCTATTTTGAGGATCCGACTTTCCGGACTCGTAAAAGACGGCTAGGAACAAGAATAGGGTCAGTAGTCTCTGCCGTTGCAGGTCCTTCTCCTTCCGCTGAGATGGCCCTCTTTTTTGTTTTGTTTGTTCACCGCGGCACAAAATCATGAAGAAGCTAGAATAACTCAGAAAGAGAGTGGCGCCTAGCCGTTGAGAGCGTCTGTTGTCTTTGTAGAGGAACAGTACGATCTTGGACTGGCCCCCTTCGCATGACCTAGAAAGAAAAAGAAGTCCATGCTACTATAAGGCCTCTAAACTCCTCCCTCAGGACACTTTTGCGTTGCCCATGGGGACGGGCTAGCCCCGACTTCCATAGGTCCTTGGTTCGACCTCCTAATGAGAATTGAGGTCCTTGCGCGGGCGTCTCATCCCTAAGACTTGTTTGCTCTGTATGGGGTGCCCCGTGGTTCCTCGAGTGCCAGCCGCTGAGAGGAATGCCATCAACTAGGGCGCTATTGGCCACTAACCACTCGCTCGCCGGACGCTCGGGCTCCGCGTTTCAAGTTCGTTATCCTAACCGTATCCTCTGCTCCACCGGGAGCCTGACCCCTTCTTCTATCTTATCTACTGCCTTGCTCCTCGGCTCCATACTGCTCCAGCCGCTCGCTGTAATAGCTTGCTTCTCGGGTGGCTCGCACCCTGGGTGGTGCGGCTGAGCCAGAGCGGGCTCAGAAGTCGGCCTATCTTTCCGGGCGCACGCATAAAGGCATGATTAGTTCCACAAATCTCACTGCACTGACCATAGTAAACTCCTTCTCGTTGTACCGAAATAGAGGTTTGATTTAAACGACCAGGTACAGCATCACATTTTACACCTGAGGAAGGTACAGCCCAACTATGAAGTACATCAGCAGATGTTACAATAATACGTAGATGACTTTTGGCTGGTACAACCACTCGATTGTCCACTTCTAATAAACGTAATTGACCCAATTCTAGATCATCTTCTGGAATCGTATAACTGTCAAAAGTGAGTGACTGTTCATCGGAACTGTTATAGTCCGAATACTCATAAGGTTGGGTCGACGCCCGTCTCCCCCCAAACTGTACTTGCAAGTTTCCCCGCAAAAAGCTCTCCACGCCTACTCTTAGAAAGAAGACTCTTTTTCTTTAGTTAGTACCGACCGTAAGACCCTTTATGAGTAAGGGGAATCGAAGGCCAGGGAAAGTTTATTGGCAACAGGGAACCCTTTCTCACCCAGTCCTACCTACCCTATGTATTCGAGGGGGGGGGGGGCTGGAACCGAAAAAGACATGGTTCCACACATATGAGACAGGCAGAAGGTATGGAACGACCAGTTCACCATGGAAAGCGAATTCGATCACTGTTGGAGCATATGTTTGTCGACTTCGTCTTGTATCTAGTCTTGTATTGTATTAGATAGATCAGGGCACGTAGTACGAGAAAAATGTCAAATATGTGTTGTAGGGGTATTTCACACGAAATGACTAACTGTCATTTCGCACGAAATCAACTGGTCATTTCGCACGACATAGCCATTTCGTGTGAAACTGATTTCGTATGAGTCTTTTCGTACGAAATAGCCAGCCCTATAAATATATGTCATGCCTTGTCATTTATATCTTTCCGGTTTCAGTGCCGAACTGCTGCCGAAGTGTCTACTCGCTGTAAAACGTTGTTAAATCAATCAAAAGACAGTTTAAAGTGAATTGCAAGCTGAATCACCTTAATACGTCTGTTTCCGCCTCTCGTATTGAGCAAAAAATCTTCTGATCGACTCATTTGGGTCTGAAAACGATCCTACAAGTGGTATCAGAGCTCAGGAGGAAGAGTTCTTACCGATTCAGCTCAAAATTCTGATTTCTACACCTTCTTTTTCAAAATTAACAAGTTTTCACGGTGAAAATGGTTTGATTTTCTCACATTATATGCTAAACAGTGTTTTAACAAAGCCATGAAAGAATTGGACCTAAAATCAGACTAAAACTTGATCAATCTGACAAAATCATGGCCCAGATGATGACATCAACAGCATTTCGCACGAAATAAGGATCTCATTTCGCACGAAATCACTCAGTTTCAGTCATTTCACACGAAAACAGATTTCATTTCATTTGAAAATTACTTCATTTCGTACGAAATCAGATTACTATTTCGCACGAAATCAGGTTTATATTTCGCACGAAATCAGCATTTTATTTCACACGAAAGTTGATTTCGCTTGAGAGTGTCATTCCGTACCAAATTTCATTTCGTTTGAATTGTGCTATTTCGTTTGAAAGATTAAGTTTGTGAGATTTTGAAACCGAATCATGGAAGAGGAATTTTATAACGCCTTTGCTACTCCAATAACTATTGCACAGAACACAATGTTAGAAAATGAAACGGGAACTATGCAAAAACCACCAAAGCTCATGAATATCGAGGAGTATAAGGGATGGGAAGAGCGATTTGAAATTGGGTTCAAGCAAATTACTTGGATGCTTGGGAATGTGTTGAAACGAAATATGTTAGACCGGTGAATGACGATGAAGAGGTTATTGCAATTAAAGATCTAAGTGTAGAAGAGAAAAAGAAATACAAAGATGAAAAGATGATGACTAGTTTATTGCATCAAGCTGTTAAGGAAGATATCTTGGTTTTACTGCAACACAATGGAACTGCGTATACAATTTGGAAAGCTTTAAAATCAAAGTTTGTTGGAAGTAAACAAATGATCAAGAACAAAAAAATCGCTTTTGAAAAAGGAATTCAATCTATTTCGTGGTCTAAGAACTGAAAGCACTAAGCAGATCATAGAAAGATATGCAATTTATTAGTCAACATGAAGATGGTGAGCATCACAAAGGACAATGAAGAATTGATTGAGAAGTTGGCCGATGCATTGCCACATGAAACTTGGGGCACTAATCTGATGATGTTGAGAAATAAGAAAGATTTTGGGAATCTAACATTGGGAAAGTTCATTGAAAAACTTGAAGCTCAAGAGATGGAACAAAGGAAAATCTCAAGAATGAAGGATTTTGATGGTGAACAAGATATTGGACTTTATTACAAAGGAGGTATCAATGATAAGACCAACATGTCACCAAAGATAGAAACTGCAATCAATGCTAAAAGTTCGCCTGGAGGGTCTTCTCAAGGAGGATCTAGTAGCAAAATTGGATTTTCTTCGTATCCATCGTTTGATCCAAATTTTCCAAAGACAAAGAATGGCAAAGTTCTACAATGCAACATTGCACTGAACCTTGAAAATGACCAGAATTATTCAGAAGAAGTTGCAAAAAGTCATATGTCCTTATTGGTGACTGTATTAGAGTCATATGGGAGTTTAGTTGCAGGAAGGATCGGGAATCCAATGTTGACAAAAGAGGATTACGATCAGATTGATGCTGAGGAAATGGAGTTAATGGATATAAAATGGTGTATGGCGAGTGTGTTGAGAAGAGCTGAAAAGTTTAAACAATTTACGGGAAGAGATGATTTCCTTGATGCTAATGTTTCTACTTTAGGTTTTGATAAATCTAAAGTTACTTGTTTTCGTTGCAGGGAAAAGGGCATTTCAAAAGGGAGTGCACAAACCGCGAAGCAAATGGAGCTCAAAATCCGTTCAACAACAATGATTATTATCGGAAAGCAATTTATCATCAAGTTGCTCAACAATCACATCAATCACAAGAACCACAAACTGCACATGCTAAGAAAGCGCTCGAAGAATCTTCTAAGAAAGCTTATTTGATGAACAAATTGATAGATCAAGATGATGAAAAATTACCAGAAGGTTTTAGCTGGGAAAATTTTAGTTGGGATAATTATTGTCCGGATAAAGAGATTTTAAAAGCCAAAGCGTTTGTTGCTCGAGTTGCTGAAGACAGTGATAATGATGATGATTATTATGCAAACAGAATGAAAGAACACTTTAGAATGCTAGAAGAGAGTGACAGTGATGATGGAAAAGTTCTAAAGAAAAATAAGAAAGTTAAAAAGCAAGTTAGCAGTGATGACGAAGAAATTCGAGTGATAAAGAAAAAGGTAAAAGAAGTTCCAGCTTTCAAAGTTGAAGCAGAAACTTATGCAAAAAAGATTCCTGTGAAATGTGAAAATTTTGAAGCAGTGAAAAAGCAAAACAGTACTTTGATTCATAACATAAACAGATTGAAAGAATCCTATAATGTTCTAAACAAAGCAATGAATCAGTACAATCAATCTAGCAGTGAACAAGCAACGGCCATGAAGACACTTCAAGTAGCTTTCATGACAAAGCAGAAAGTTGTCAACAATTATATTGAGAAGTGTGCTGTGCTGGAACAAAAACTGGAAACCCAAAGGATAGAAACAGAAAGAGTAAATAGGTTGTTAAAGAGTTACTCATGTACTTCTTATGATATTGACAGGATTTATAGAACCGTTGAAGGCATGAAGGCATTTGAAGAAGAAACATCTGAAGAGAAGACTTCTGAAACAAAAGAGAAAAATGAAGTGAAAATTTCTGGTAAGAAACAAAGTATCAGTTACAACAAGTGTCCACCCCCGCGTGAAAATGGATATTCTCCACGAAATCTGTGACAACTCGTGTTTCAAACCTCTCATTGTACTTTGATTATGTGAATATGTGAACTTGTTGATTAACTGAATGATATGGGATGTTATGTATTAATGTGTGACGAATGTATGTATTTTAAACAAACCGATCACACAACACTTGGCCAATCGCACAAGCCTTTGGGCTTCTACTCTTTACCACTCTCGGCCCACACTCTCTCGTATTCGAACCAAGGGCAACCCAAGGGAAGGGTTCGGCCCACTCCTTTTATACGCATACAAACACACATCATTGGGGATTTGCTCTCTCATTAGTTGCAAACACACAACACACACACAAACCCTAGCTCTCTTTCTCTCTCTAAGCCGATGGAAACACACCTCTCTCTCTCGAAGCTTTTGTGTTCGGGTCAATCCTTGCTCTCTCTCCTTTAATCTGTTAGTGTATTACCTTGATTGTATGATTGTTGATATGTTGGCTTACATGTTTTACATAATGATTCAGTGATGATGTGTGTTTAATCATAATGTAAATCGATGAATTTGGTGTTCATATAATCGGCTCATATGTGTAGCATGTGTGGATCAATATAGGGTTTGATGATGTTATGATTTGTATGATGATCTAGAATTGAATGTGTGTAAATCGGCTACCATGAAAGTGTATTCGGATGTTGCTAGCCTAGGGTGCATTTTAGTAATCACAGCTTTAAATCTTTTAAATTATTATTCATGGTTGATATGATGATTTAGTTAGGGTTCATGTGAATTCGGTGATAGATGGTTGATTTGATCGATTAAATCAAACTTGGAAACTGTTAGTGTGCCTTGATCGAATGGATGTATGTTTGGTAACTCTTTGGAGAATTAATTGTGTGCATGTAACTGATTCCCTAAATCATGGCCATCTATAACTAATCACACAAGCTTCCTATCGCACAAGACAGTCGCACAAGCCTGGTGCAACTGTTTAGAGCACACAGTACAACTATGATATGCATGATCGCACAAGACTTGTGGATCGCACAAGACAGTGCCGATCGCACAAGCCTTGGGCCACACACACCCCACTTGGACTTCTATACAGATGGGCCTCAAAGCTCGAACGTCAATCGCACAAGATATCGGTAGTCGCACAAGGTTATTGGATCGCACAAGTTAATTTCTACTAACTGCTTGGGCCGGGTATATATGTTGGATTACTTATGATTGTGGGCCGGGTGTTAATTGGACCGCACAACATGCTGTGGATCGCACAAGATTGTGCTGATCGCACAACATGTTGGGCTGGGTAGTGCTTGGGTTTCAACTGCCCACTCGCATAAGATGATTACTGGGCTTACATTGTTACCTCAGCCCAATACATCCTGATCGCACAAGTTTGGTTATGTTAGGACTGTTAACTTGCATTGCGTGATTGCCATGAACAATACATGTTTATAACTTGGTAGACTATGTGTAAACATACGTGCATTATTTGAAACCAAAACCTGACTTGTATGGTAACCATGCTAGGACGTGGTTGACCACTTATAACTCAAGTACCCTATTTGTGTATCTGCCGAGCAAACCAAGGTGAGTTCACACTCTTACCAAGGCATGGGATTCCCGGGGTAGGGAATGGGATTGGTTAATTTCTTGTACTTACATGGTTATGGGAATTACGTACTACTGACCTCATTAGGGGAAGGTCACTTATGGATACCGCTAGACTAGTGATACTGATACTACTCTTCGCACACATGCCTGTAATGGCCGCGATACTGATACTGATCTTCGCACACATGCCTGGAATGGCCGCAATACTGATACTAAACTTCGCACACATGCCTGTAAGGGCCAGGATACAAACATAACTAGTCTACAATACATGGGAAACTCCCACTAATCTTCGCAAACATGCCTGGAGGGCCGCGATGTAATTACAAACGATACATGGGTTACTAAACAAACAAACAGTTTATGAATGGAACATTATCACTAAACAACCCACTGTGAACTCGCTCAACTAGTTGTTGACTCTATGTTACATGCCTTGCAGGACCATAGGTACTCATGGAGCTTGCACGGGAGGCGCGGTCGTTGTGGGCACAGATTGTGGATATTTTGATAAACACTTTTATGACATTTCAACTTAATACTTATGTTGGGTTTTTACATTATTGCTTCCGCTACACATGTGACTATGTTTGGTTTTGAAAACACCTTTCGTATTGATGAATGACTTTTTACCATTTACTTATATGTTCAATATGATTGGTGGCTTAATCCTGGTCATGTCACGCCCCCATGCGGTGATACTCCGCGTGTGGATTTTAGGGGTGTGACAGATTGGTATCAGAGCCATTGGTTATAGCGAACTTGGTTTTAATAAGGGGAAAATGTTTTTGTTAAAACCAGACTATAACCTGTACAGTGCTCCACGATCCACAACGACGCCTCGCTCCACGTGCAAGACTCAACATTCAAGGTAATATGGTATTTGTTTTATTGCCTACTTGCTAGATTACATAGAACTTTGCTCATGCTATGCCTAGATACACATAACCACTATTGCTTGAGAACACTTGTGTGCTTACTCTCTTCTGTCATCGCACTTCTCGCGAACCTCTCTCACTTATGTTCCCTTTGATATGAAGATCGTGAGTGGACGCGTTAACATGACTCAAGCCCAGTTGACGGCTCTGATTAACGAACAAGTTGCTGCGGCACTTGCAGCCGCTCAGGCAGGAGGTCAACACGCTCAGCCACCTGTCTGCATTTTCAAGAACTTTATGGACTATCGTCAAGCACGTTCAGTGGCACTGAAGGAGCAGTTGGACTCCTCCATTGGTTCGAAAAGCTCGAGTCGGTATTTGAGATGTGTGAATGCCCTGAGGCTCGTAGGGTGAAGTACGCCACTGGTACACTAGAAGGCATTGCGCTGACATGGTGGAATGCGCAAGTTCAGATTTTAGGGCTGGCAGCTGCTAACGCCACCCCTTGGAATGATTTCAAAGAACAGATCAAACGGGAATACTGCACATGTGACGACATCCACAAGCTAGAAGTGGAGTTCTTTCATCTGAAAATGATGGGATCGGAAATTGAAGCCTATACCAAAAGGTCAAACGAACTGGCCGTCCTGTGTCCAACTATGGTGGACCCACCTATCAGGCGTATTGAGTTGTATCTCAAGGGATTGGTACCTGAAATTCAAAGCCATGTGACATCGGCCAACCTTGGTAATATCCAGGACATTCAACGTCTTGCTCATCGCCTCACAGATCAGGCAGTGGAACAGAACAGGCTGCCTAAACGTATCAGTGCTACCGATGCTACTACTTCCGCTACTCCCAGTGATAACAAGCGGAAATGGGATGGGGAGTCCAGCAAAGGTTCAGCTACAGCTCAGTCTCAGGTTCAGCAGCGAAAGACTAATAACTACCAGAGCCCTGGTCAGCAACCTTCGGGTAATCAACGACAGGGTGGATATCGAGGAAACCTCCCAAGGTGCAATACTTGCAACAAGCACCATAACGCCCAGTGCAACAAGGGTCGTTGTCAGCGGTGCCTCAAAATTGGTCATGAGGCTAAAGATTGCAGGAGCTCACGGCCTGTGAATCAGAATCAGCAACAACAACCACCTGCTCCACGAAACCAGCAGCAACAACAGCAGCGGGGCAACAGGGGATGCTACCAATGTGGTGCTGAAGGCCACTTCAAGCGAGACTGCCACCAGCTAAACCAGAACCAGAACAACAACAATAATTAGGGCAATGGGAACAACAACGATGGAAACAATGATAACAACGGCGCTAGGGGTCGAGCATTTGTGTTGGGTCAGGGTGATGCAAGGAATGATCCTAACGTAGTGATGGGTAAGTTCCTTCTCGACGACTTTTATGTTACTGTATTATTTGATTCGGGTGCGGATACCAGTTATGTGTCTCAAAAAGTTAGTCAATTGTTAAAGCGCACACCAACACCCTTAAACACCAAGCATGTTGTAGAGTTAGCTAATGGTAAGAGTCTAGAGGCCACACACATAGTTCAGGGTTGTAATCTTATCCTCGCTGGTCAGACTTTCTCTATCGACCTCATTCCTATAACTCTGGGTAGTTTCGACATCGTCATTGGTATGGATTGGTTATCCCAACAGCAAGCAGAGATCCTATGCAAAGAGAAGATTGTTTGTATCCCTCGTTCCGGTCGGGAACCTCTCGTGATTCAAGGCGACAAGAGTGGTGCCGTGGTGGGCATCATCTCTTTCCTAAAGGCCCAGAAATGTTTGCGAAAGGGCCACACCGCTATTTTAGCGCTTGTTACTGATGCAGCAACGAAGGAGACGAGATTGGAGGACATTCCAGTAGTACGCGACTTCCCTCGGGTGTTTCCTGAAGATTTACCTGGGCTACCGCCTCATCGCCAGGTCAAATTTCAGATCGAGTTAGCTCCAGGAGCAGCACCAATAGCACGTGCACCGTATCACTTAGCTCCATCAAAATTAGAAGAACTGTCCAAACAACTACAAGAGCTCTTGGATAAGGGCTTTATTCGTCCTAGCTCTTCGCCTTGGGGAGCTCCAGTACTATTTGTGAAAAAGAAGGACGATACCTTCAGGATGTGCATCGACTACCGTGAACTCAACAAGGTGACCGTGAAGAATCGCTATCCTCTTCCACGCATCGACGACCTATTCGACCAATTGCAAGGGTCGAGCTATTATTCGAAGATAGATCTGAGGTCATGCTACCATCAGCTGAGAGTCTGGGATGAGCACGTCTCCAAAACAGCATTCAGAACTCGCTATGGCCACTACGAGTTTCTTGTCATGCCATTCGGGCTAACGAACGCACCGGCAGTCTTCATTGACGACATCCTGATCTACTCCAAGAATCAGGAGGAACACGAGCAGCATTTGCGACATATTTTGAAGCTCCTTCGAACAGAACAGTTGTACGCCAAGTTTTCAAAATGCGACTTCTGGCTTCGCGAAGTCCACTTTCTAGGCCACGTGGTAAACAAGGACGAGATTCATGTGGATCCATCCAAGGTAGACTCGATCAGGAACTGGCCTGCACCACGTACACCAACGGAAATACGCCAATTCTTGGGTTTGGCAGGTTACTACAGAAGGTTCATTAAAGACTTCTCAAAAATTGCGCAGCCGCTTACACTACTGACACAGAAGGGTGTCACCTACCGTTGGGGTAGTACACAGGAAACTGCTTTTCAGCACCTAAAAGACAGGCTCTGCAGCGCACCTATTCTTTCATTGCCAGAGGGCACGGACGATTTCATGGTTTATTGTGATGCATCCATTCAAGGTCTTGGATGTGTGTTAATGCAACGTGACAAGGTCTTTGCTTATGCGTCACGTCAACTTAAGGTTCATGAACGGAACTATACTACGCATGATTTAGAGCTGGGAGCTATTGTTTTTGCACTTAAGATATGGCGACACTACCTGTACGGTACCAAGTGCACTATCTACACCGATCACAGGAGTCTCGAGCATATCTTCAAGTAGAAGGAATTGAACATGCGTCAACGTCGATGGGTTGAGCTACTTAATGATTACGAATGTGCCATCAAGTACCATCCAAGCAAAGCCAATGTTGTGGCTGACGCCCTCAGTCGAAAGGATACTACGCCTAGGCGCGTACGAGCACTACAACTCACTATTCAGTCTAGTCTTCCTTTCCAGATACGAGATGCTCAGGTGGAAGCATTGAAACTAGAAAACATCGGGGCTGAAGCCTTACGCGGTTCAAGGCAACGATTAGAACAAAAGGAAGACGGCGCCTACTACGTAACAGGACGCATCTGGGTCCTACTTTATGGCAACTTACGCGAGCTTGTACTGGACGAAGCACATAAGTCTCGCTACTCGGTACATCCAGGTTCGGATAAAATGTACCACGATCTCAGAACTACGTATTGGTGGCCTAGCATGAAAGCTCACATAGCAACATACATTAGCAAGTGCTTGACTTGTGCGAGAGTCAAGTCGGAATACCAGAAACCATCAGGCCTACTCCAGCAACCAAAGATACCACAATGGAAATGGGAGGAAATTTCCATGGACTTTGTTACTAGCCTGCCTAGATCTCAGCGTGGAAATGATACTATTTGGGTGATCGTGGGTCGGCTCACAAAGTCTGCACACTTCCTGGCTATTAAGGAAACAGATAAGTTCTCCACTCTAGCAGACGTATATCTTAAGGAAGTTGTCTCAAGGCACGGAGTGCTGACCTCTATTATCTCTGATCGAGATGCACGATTTACTTCAGAACTGTGGCAAGCAATGCACAAATCTTTTGGCTCTCGATTAGACATGAGCACAACTTACCACCCTCAGACAGATGGGCAGTCTGAGCGCACTATTCAAAGTCTAGAAGACATGCTTCGGGCGTGTGTTATTGATTTCGGCAGCAGCTGGGAAAAGCATCTCCCGTTAGTGGAGTTCTCGTACAATAACAGTTACCATACCAGCATCCAAGCCGCTCCATTCGAGGCATTGTACGGATGTAAATGCCGGTCACCTCTCTGTTGGGCAGAGGTGGGGGATAGTTAGATCACAGGTCCAGAACTTGTAGTTGATGCTACTGAACGGATTGCGCAGATACGGCAACGCATGGCGGCGACTCGTGACCGTCAGAAAAGCTACGCTGATAAGCACAGGAAACCACTCAAGTTCCAAGTTAGGGATCGAGTGCTACTTAAAGTCTCACCCTGGAAGGGTGTGGTTCGTTTTGGCAAACGGGGTAAACTCAATCCGCGGTATGTCGGACCGTTCGAAATCATAGAAAGAATAGGCAAAGTGTCCTACAAACTAAACCTACCAGCAGAACTCGGTGCAGTTCACAACGTCTTTCACGTGTCGAATCAGAAGAAGTGTCTGTCAGATGAGACCCTCATAGTTCCTTTGAAGGAGCTCACTATCGACGAACAGTTGCGATTCGTCGAGGAACCTGTTGAAATCACGGACCGGGATGCTAAGGTCCTCAAGCACACCAGGATACCTCTTGTTCGAGTTCGTTGGAACTACCGTCGTGGCCCAGAGTTCACCTGGGAACGCGAAGACCAAATGAAGCAAAAGTATCCCCAATTGTTCGCAAACAGTACAACCACTACTGAGGCTGAAGCTACCACAGAATTTCGGGATGAAATTCCAGATCAACGGGGGGAGGATGTGACACCCCAGGAAAACCATGCAACTTAACTAGCTGCCTTAGTGAGTACGTACCAAATTTCGGGACGAAATTTCTTTCAACTTGGGGATAATGTGACAACTCATGTTTCAAACCTCTCATTGTACTTTAATTATGTGAATATGTGAACTTGTTGATTAACTGAATGATATGTGATGTTATGTATTAATGTGTGACGAATGTATGTATTTTAAACAAACCGATCACACAACACTTGGCCAATCGCACAAGCCTTTGGGCTTCGGCTCTTTACCACTCTCGGCCCACACTCTCTCGTATTCGAACCAAGGGCAACCCAAGTGAAGGGTTCGACCCACTCCTTTTATACGCATACAAACACACATCATTGGGGTTTTGCTCTCTCATTAGTTGCACACACACAAACCCCAGCTCTCTTTCTCTCTCTAAGCCGACGGAAACACACCTCTCTCTCTCTCTCTCGAAGCTTTTGTGTTCGGGTCAATCCTTGCTCTCTCTCCTTTAATCGGTTAGTGTATTACCTTGATTTTATGATTGTTGAGATGTTGGCTTACATGTTTTACATAATGATTCAGTGATGATGTGTGTTTAATCATAATGTAAATCGATGAATTTGGTGTTCATATAATCGGCTCATATGTGTAGCATGTATGGATCAATATAGGGTTTGATGATGTTATGATTTGTATGATGATCTAGAATTGAATGTGTGTAAATCGGCTACCATGAAAGTGTATTCGGATGTTGCTAGCCTAGGGTGCATTTTAGTAATCACGGCTTTGAATCTGTTAAATTATTATGCATGGTTGATATGATGATTTAGATAGGGTTCATGTGAATTCAGTGATAGGTGGTTGATTTGATCGATTAAATCAAACTTGGAAACTGTTAGTGTGCCTTGATCGAATGGATGTATGTTTGGTAACTATTTGGAGAATTAATTGTGTGCATGTAACTGATTCCCTAAATCATGGCCATCTATAACTAATCGCACAAGCTTCCTATCGCACAAGACAGTCGCACAAGCCTGGTGCAACTGTTTAGAGCACACGGTACAACTATGATATGCATGATCGCACAAGACTTGTGGATCGCACAAGACAGTGCCGATCGCACAAGCCTTGGGCCACACACAACCCACTTGGACTTCTATACAGATGGGCCTCAAAGCCCGAACGTCAATCGCACAAGATATCGATAGTCGCACAAGGTTATTGGATCGCACAAGTTAATGTCTACTAACTGCTTGGGCCGGGTATATATGTTGGATTACTTATGATTGTGGGCCGGGTGTTAATTGGACCGCACAACATGCTGTGGATCGCACAAGATTGTGCTGATCGCACAACATGTTGGGCTGGGTAGTGCTTGGGTTTCAACTGCCCACTCTCGCAAGATGATTATTGGGCTTACATTGTTACCTCAGCCCAATACATCCTGATCGCACAAGTTGGGTTATGTTAGGACTGTTAACTTGCATTGCGTGATTGCCATGATCAATACATGTTCATAACTTGGTAGACTATGTGTAAACATACGTGCATTACTTGAAACCAAAACTTGACTTGTATGGTAACCATGCTAGGACGTGGTTGACCACTTATAACTCAAGTACCCTATTCGTGTATCTGCCGAGCAAACCAAGGTGAATTCACACTCTTACCAAGGCATGGGATTCCCGGGGTAGGGAATGGGATTGGTTAATTTCTTGTACTTCGATGGTTATGGGATTTACGTACTACTGACCTCATTAGGGGAAGGTCACTTATGAATACCGCCAGACTAGTGATACTGATACTACTCTTCACACACATGCCTGTAATGGCCGCGATACTGATACTGATCTTCGCACACATGCCTGGAATGGCCGCGATACTGATACTAAACTTCGCACACATGCCTGTAAGGGCTGCGATACAAACATAACTAGTCTACAATACATGGGAAACTCCCACTAATCTTCGCAAACATGCCTGGAGGGCCGCGATGTAATTACAAACGATACATGGGTTACTAAACAAACAAACAGTTTACGAAAGGAACATTATCACTAAACAACCCACTGTGAACTCGCTCAACTAGTTGTTGACTCTCTGTTACATGCCTTGCAGGACCATAGGTACTCATGGAGCTTGCACGGGAGGCGCGGTCGTTGTGGGCACAGATTGTGGATATTATGATAAACACTTTTATGACATTTCAACTTAATACTTATGTTGGGTTTTTACATTATTGCTTCCGCTACACATGTGACTATGTTTGGTTTTGAAAACACCTTTCGTATTGATGAATGACTTTTTACCATTTACTTATATGTTCAATATGATTGGTGGCTTGATCCTGGTCATGTCACGCCCCCATGCGGTGATACTCCGCGTGTGGATTTTGGGGTTGTGACAAAATCCAAATTCAGAAAGAGTCAAAAAGGCAACAAATTTACAGTGGGAGTTTGAGTCTTCAGAAAATTTGCCAGACAACATTGATGTTACGTTCACATCATCCGACACTGATCATGAGTCTGAGTTAATAAAGAAAGTAGTCGATCAGGTGTTAGATAACGATGAAATCGAGGAGTCAAAGTCGGAGTCAAATTCAGAGTCAAAGTCTGAAACATCAAGTCAAACAGCAAAAAAGGGCAAACGGGTTTACAACAAAGAATTTCTGTTATCAAAATCTAATTTGAATGATGAAATGTTCAAAGTGGCGTATACTTTGAATGATTTTGACAAATTATATTCTGATGAAGAATTTCCAATAAGAGGTGTCAAAACTGAAATGATCAAAAAGGTTTTCAAATTAACAGAAATTAACATTTCTGAAATAAAAGATGTAAATCTTTCTGATAAACCTAAAAAATACACCTCAAGAGTTCAACAAAGAGAAAACAAGAAAAAGGGTTACAGTTCTGGTTCAGGTTAATGAAAGAAACCAAACCATAACGGTAATTTCAAAAAGAAAGGTCTTGGATTTATTCCACCAGAAAATCATAAAAATGAAAAAAACATATAAACCAAAAACTGTTTTTGTTTCAAGAGCAAGCTCAGAAGAAGAGGACAAGAGTTCATTCTGGAAGCAGACAAACAGAGAATTCCTTGCGAAGAAGCAAGAAGAAATAAAAAATGGAGATGTTCAAAAGAAAGAGACAAGAACTTGTTTTCAATGCAAATCAATTGGTCATATTGCCAAGAATTGTCCTAAGGCAATCCAATCAAAACAGAGAGTGTCTCTTAAAATGAAAGAAAAGATGATCGAAAATGAACCACCAACTAAACCGTTTATAGTCTTCAAAAACTCAAAGTTTGAAGTTGGTGAATGTTCAAAAAGGTTTTATAAAAGAAAAGCAAACCTTGACAACCAAAAATGGATTGTTAAGAAATCAGATTATAGTTCTAGCGATGATTCTGATTCATCAAAATCAGATGAGCTATTTTCGGACGATGAATCTGATTCCACAAAGTCAGAGGAGCCACAAGTTGAATCAAAAGGTGAAAAATCAGTTTCGCCAATGGATGATGCAAATTTTCCACCATTAAGGGCTGAAAATTTTAAACAAAAGGTTGGTAAAGTTGAGATTTCAAATCAATTCTTTTCTGAAAAGAAAGAATTTGATGTTGAAAAAAGTCTTTAGCCCCAAAGTGAAACATATTTTTGGAAAAATGATTGATGGGAAAGTCAAAGGGGTAAAGGAATATTATGAGAAGAAGATGAAAGGAAAAAAAATCGAGTGTTGATAACTCGGAATCTCCCAAGGACTATCAGGCTTGGGAGAATCTCTTTAACTGAAAAACCTGACTTGCCGGAGCTCCCAAGTTGGTAATCGTAGAGCAGGAATCGACATCATTCTTAAATATGTTTGTTTGATTAAACCTACAAGTGGTAGAAAAGTGGGTTTTCATTTACAAATAGTTATTCAAGGTCATTAAATTGAACTTGATTTAACTTTTACTCAAAGAGTTATGAATGGGGATAAACTCATGATCTGAAAATAAAACAAAATGATGAAGAAGACCCCTAACCTACAAGTGGTTTATTAGGTTCAACAAAACTTATTTTCCGGAAAAACCATTTTGATTAAAACAAACTTAAGTGTTTTGAAATCATAATGGGAAAATAGTTTGTTGTCAGGGGGAGTTCTGATTGTTTATTCCAAGTGAATGCAGAAATGAAGCAATTCGCATCGATTAGTCAAATTTTCTCTAAATGGTTTTGAATTTTAGGGGGGATAAGAAATTTCAGAAAATCCAAAAACATTAGAAAATTTGAAAGTAACAAAAACATAAGAAAATGAAAAAGAGTTTTGTAGTGAAAAAGAGGAAATGATTGTACATCAGTGGGCTATCACAACACGCTAAAGAATTGTAAAGTCAAAAATGTGATAAACGATCTCACTAAGGATATGTCAGTAGGATTTTACACATTTAGTAGAATGTTTTCGAGATATAATCCTAAATTCAAAAAGCTTACTTATCTCGTGGGGAACATCTCTCGGATATATGGGTAACCCCTGAAATCTTGTTTGAAAGATTTTCTATTTCTGACATACTAGGTCTTTGTGCATGGTGATATCTGGGGTATTATACCAGGACTTTTGATTTTGCGGGAACAATAGCCTAGTCTTCGTATAATACTTTGCATAAAGCTTTAATCTTTAAAGCCAGCCCTCAGTACAAAAAAAAATGATGAAACATTGAAAAATGCTAATCATGTGCTGTTGAAGAAAAGATTCCCAAACGGCACACACCTAAAGACGAGCCATCATCTCTTTGTCTGAACGGAAGTTCTAACCTGAGCTCTCATGGTCTCGCATTACCCGTTTATAGATATCATTAGTGTACATTCACCTGTAAGACTGAATATAGAAGTCTGGATACGGGAGTATATTTTGAGATGGGACACGCAAATAAGTTTAAGTGCTTAAAACACTAATCTCGTATCTTGAAACAGTTGAACTTTGTGTGAAAATTTAAGTGGATCAGTATACTGACAATCTAAGAGAATTGTTTAGAACTTAAAATGTTTAAAGCTTAACGGTGTTAGTGATTTGTCTCATAAACTGATATGATCCTCTTACGCAAACTCACAAAAATATTGTATGTAAATATTTCTTTGCTTTGTTCTTTATAAACAAAAATCCAAAAAGATTTTAGTGTGTTTTAGCATAAAGTTTTGAAAATCCAAAAAGATTTTATTTCATTTTATTTTTGACAACTGATGTTGAAAAGCTGATTTTCAAAATTCCTAGTGCTAAACATGATGAACAAAAGGTTTGGGAGAATTTGTTTGAGATGAAAAATTGTTTGAAAAGAAAAATGTTATTTCTACAAGTAGTTCATCAGAGATTAACATTGTAAAATCATTGATTGATTGATTAACATTTGCGTATGATATATAAGTCAGATTTTAAAGTTGTGAAAGTTTATTGTGAGGTAGAGGTTGTGTAGGTATGAGTAAGAGTCAGATTTCAATCTTGAACCTGTGAAAGCCTGACTATGATCCCAAGCACAACTTAAGGGGGAGTCTGCTAGCAAAGGAGAGTCTATAGATGTAAAGAGCCAGGTTCTGATCATGAATCTGTGGTGCTGATGAACTTAAGGAATTAAAAGATATGATCAAGAGAATTAGAATGCTTGAGAGCCAAATTGCGATTTTGTTTCTTTGAAGATCAACAACTAAGGGGAGGTTATTTGTTGGTGCTGATTAAAAGAGAAGGGAGAGATTGAGGATGCTTTACATTGTCAGATACTTAAGGAGAGATCGAGATGACTGATAAAGACTGAAGATTGAAGACTTGACACTGAAGACTTCGTCAACATCCAAGGGGGAGTCTATTGGTGCATATGTTTGTCGACTTCGTCTTGTATCGAGTCTTGTATTGTATTAGATAGATTAGGGCACGTAGTACGAGAAAAATGTCAAATATGTGTTGTAGGGGTATTTCGCACGAAATGACTAACTGTCATTTCGCACGAAATCAACTGGTCATTTCGCACGACATAGCCATTTCGTGTGAAACTGATTTCGTATGAGTCTTTTCGTACGAAATAGCCAGCCCTATAAATATCTGTCATGCCTTGTCATTTGTATCTTTCCGGTTTCAGTGCCGAGCTGCTTCCGAAGTGTCTACTCGCTGTGAAACGTTGTTAAATCAATCAAAAGACAGTTTAAAGTGAATTGCAAGCTGAATCACCTTAACACGTTTGTTTCCGCCTCTCGTATTGAGCAAAAAAATCTTTTGATCGACTCATTTGGGTCTGAAAACGATCCTACATACGCATGTATTGTTTAAAGGCTTCAAGGCTTGAAGGGTTCGTTGCAGTTGAGATTTTTGAAATTTGAATTTTGACAAGACAGTTGATGTGACTGACGGTTGTTTCAGAGAGCAGGTTTATTAACTGCCGTGTAATCATAACTCCTATTTCTTATTTTTCATTTATTATTCAAGGCAATCAACAATATTTCTCCATTTTCTCTCAAGTTTCTTCCATATTCCCCCTTCCGTTTTCCAGGTTAGTTCCGATTTCTTTGTGTGCTTTACTTGTTCTTTATTTTGATCATGGGTGCACGGAAGGATCTTTCCTTTAGTTTTTCACGCCTCACCCAAGAGGAAGTGGAGAATTTTTGTATGGATTGGGGCATTGGCCTTATGTTTAATCCGGTTGCACCGGGCTGTGATAAATCTGTTGATCAATGTCCCCTTGGTTCGATTGCTTTGTACTGTCGGCACTTTGAATTTTCCAACCTTCGTCATCCTTTTTCACTTTATGTATTGAATGTTTTGGAGTATTGTCGGGTTTCCTTTGGTCAAATTCATCCGAAGGTCATGGCTAGGGTTTTACACTTCGAGGTTTTATGCCGTGCCTGTGGTTATGACCCTTCATTGTTGTTATTCCGTCGGTTTTTTCGTTTGGCAAAAAACGGTGATTGGTTCACCTTTGAGACATCCAAGGTTGATACTTGCTTAATCTCTTCCATGGTTACCACACTTGGTACTTGGAAGGATCATTTTTTCTGGGTCTCTGATTCTATTATCCCCCTCAAAATGGTGTGGAGGCACCCGGATGCCATTCTCAATGAACCGGAACCTTCTACATCTGATTTGAATGAAGTTTTTCTTAAAGCCATCCGAGAGTGCCCTTCAAGGGTTCACCCTTTTCCCGAACATTTGTTGGTTCTGTTAGGTGTTAGCAAATTGTGGGATAGGGCTAATCGGGATCCGGTTCTTATGAGGAATGGCCAGGGTATGCTTTTTCTTTGTTTTTCCTTTTTGAGGTTTCTTTATTTGGGGACTTATTTGTTTTTGTTTTAAAATATTTTGCAGTCGTGTCTGCTTTGGACTTTATCAAGAGCGATGATACATCTGACGTTGCTTTCTCGGATGTTCAAGCCGCTGAAGGAGACGATGCTGTTGCTAGGGGTGTAGAACAGAGGTTTAAAGATGCTGGTTATGTTAGTGTTTCCAACGTCAAGGGTTTTACTAAACATGCTGCTCCCACTGCTTCAACCCGCCGTTCTACTCGTCGTTTGTTAAGGAGTGCACCTCAATCTACCTCTTCTGATCCAGTGGAACTAAGTGATGATATTGAGGCTTCTGAGGGTCAAGATGTTGATGTAGATGTTGAGAAGGAGAAGAAGTTGGTTGTTCATGGCAAGAAGAAAGCTTCAGCCAAGAAGGTTATGACTACTCATGTTCAGGGTTCATTAAGCAGAGACGTTGAAGGGTTGAACGAAGATGATGTTTATGTTCCTGATTGGACTGTGAAGGTTGGTGATAGTTTTAAAGATCCTACTATTTGTGCTAGCTCACTTTGCTCCTCCTGGTGTTCGTGGTGCCATCTCTGAAATGGAAAGTGACCATTTCATATCAATATTGATGCTTAGCTCCGGCAACCTTTCTGCCTTGGTTGTTGAGGGTGTTACCCGTTTTCAGAAGGGCATGCAGGAGTATGAGGAGTTTTCTAAGAAGAAGGAGAAGATGAAGTCTTCAATGGCTGTAATGAAGAAAGAAATTGATGGGTTTTCAAAGAAAGAAGAAGCTTGGGTCAAAAAGGTTGGTGAATTGACTAGAAGGCATGAAATTGAGATAAATGATCTCAAGAAAAACTTCGAAGCTGATTGGTTGAAGCTAAAGGCTGATAGGGAGGCCTTGACTGTTCAACAGAGAACCTTTGGTGAAGAGAAAGAAGGTCTGAAGGCTTCAGTTGCTCAAGCCACCAGTGATAACCAATGGCTTATTGAGCAAGGTTTCCACCAAGTTGTCACTTACCTTCTTAACTCCAAGGAGTTTAATTCTGCTCTTGGAGAAGTTTATACCAAATTGCTCAACTTGAGGAAACATCAAGGTCTCATTGTCGGTTACAAGCTTGATGAATCTGGTCACCCTTTGGAAAAGTCTCCCTTATACCATCCTGAAGCTTCCGAGGTCTTCAAGGGTTCTGTTGAGCAGATGGAGAGGCTGACCTATCTGTATGTTAATCAGGTTTCCACTTGTTTTGGTAAGCCCCTTTCTATCTTGCAGGGACTAAAACCGGATGGTCTTAACGAAAAAGTTTGTGCTGAAGTCTTGGCTCCCTTTCAAGAAAGCGATCTTATTCAGGAGATAGTGAGGATACCCTTTCGGGAGAACCTGATGCTTCCAAGGATGCAAGTTTGGAGGGTTCAGCAATTGGTGGTGGGGGTGGCTCGAAAGCTAAGAAGTCAAAGAAAGCCAAGAAGGTTAAGGGGATGGTTCTGGGGCTTCCAAGCCTCCTGTTGATGCTTAAAAACATTCGTAGCTTTCTTAGCCAAAAACAATTTAATGGTCTATATGTTAACTTGAACAATTTTAGGTTTTGCAGGAACCCCTAAGGTTCCTGCCTTGTGGTTGTAGTTTGGCCTTGGTGGTCGTTTGAACAATTTCTTAGTCTTATAAGCCATTAAGGCTTATCTTAACTTGTTTGTATGTTTGGAAGCATGTTAGGGCTTCTTCTATTATGTTACTAAGTTTCTATTATTTGCCTTGTGTTGTATCTTTTGTGTTTGTGCCTGTTTTGATAAGGCAGCTTGGTTAGCTTCAAGCCTTCAAGGCTTCTGTCTGTTTGGATGTGTATAGCTTGAAGCCTTCAAGGCTTCCGGCTACTTCTTTAACTTGATGTCTTGGTTTGTATTTTTGAGTTTTAGGTTGTTTGCGACCTTTTTACTCATGTTGTTGCATTGTTCCTTGGATTACTCTTATCTTTATTGAATTGTCTTTGTTGGGTTTGTGTTGTCTTTATGTTTTTCATACCTTAAAGGGTTCAGTGCTGCAGTCACTTAGCCTTGGTATTTTTAACAAGAAGACACAACACCTATCCTATTCATTACTTTCCTTAGTTTGATTTCATTTCGTAAGCCTGTTTTTTGATAATCTTTCTAAGGCTTGAGGAACATTTGGTGTAGGCTGTTCGGACCCGTCTATGAGACAACTTTGTTTTTTTAATTATAAGTCTCATGGAGTTGTATTGATTTAGGAACCCACCCCTTATATAGGTCCATTCAACCCTTGAACCTATTGAACGATATGGCATGGGAGCTCATCCCCTTACATGGCCCCTGCCATGGAGTTTTTTGCTAGGTTCTTAACCTGATTTTAGGATAGAAAGACAAATTTGATAAAATGTTAGGCAGCTTTATTGTATTTGTTGTTAAAAATAGTTTTAAGTTACTTAGAAATAATTCCGTCAACACGAAGCGACCGACGAACCGTCACAGAAGCTCTAAATATGAAGACCGAGAAAGAAAAAAAATATTCAAGCTTCTAATTCTTTGATTAAAGATCTCGATAAGGTTAGAAGACTTCAAAATGTTAACGGGATATTATGGAGTTTACTAGATAAAAAGTCAAAGAATTGTGTTAATAAGATAATATATCTTATTAACACATAATATCTTTCTATGAAAAATGCTTCCATAAAAAAAAGGAATCTTTTTCCTTTTGAAAAGAAGTCAACAGAGAAGAATGAATCTTTCCTTTGGAAAAGAATTCACTAGAGAAAGAAAAAGGAATATTTCCTTTTAAAAAGCATTCACCAGAAAAGTGAAAAGAAATCTTTCCTTTTCTAAAAGCACTTCATCAGAAAGATATTTTATCTCAAGTGGAAGGTTTCAACAGAAATGAAAAAGAGGCAAGTTGGTGACAAAAGAAGATAAGTCATATTAAATAATGGATGGGCATACAAACCAATTTCCTATCAACCAATCATATTTGAGATAGGCCATGAGAAATCTCTATAAATACATAATTCCTTCGTAGGAATTGTGTGTGCTTTTGTATTGTAATATTTCTTATAGAGTTTTTCATGAGAGTTTACCCCCTGGTTTGGCCCAGGGGGTGACATTTAGATTCGAGTTAATTCTCGGATCGACCCCTTCTTCTCTAATTAATAAGAATTAATTATTGAAGATATATCGCTCTCACTGTCTATATTTTTTACTCTTTTGAATATTTATATACTTCACAAACACCCGTCTCAACGAGCGAAGAAAGTTGCACCGTTCTAAAAGGGCCGTCGTAGGGGACCAACAAGTGGTATCAGAGTAGATTGGATAAGTTATTTCCGAGATCCCTTGCTCCGGTAAGAGAGATGTATATTCTTGATCTGTTAAAGGTAAAAAGAAATTTTTTTTGCAGATCCAAAAAAAATAAACCATGAAGTAGAGCTATTATTTTTTTTCTGTTACTTTCATTACTATTGCTTTTATTATTATTATCATTTTATCTCTATTAGTATTTTTTTTTTTTTTGTATAAAAAGAGGTGTAGAAAAAGGATATAAAAAAACACAAAAAAGGAGTTAAACAAAGATAAATGAACTTTAGTTTATCAGAAAGAAAAATTTTGACATCTAAAAGGAGATTTTCTGATAAAAGAAAGTTTGTTCGTATCTTATTTAATGAAATAACTCCAAATTCTGGTTAGTTAATCTTCAAAAAAAAAGGAATGATAATGATAAAAAGATATTAAAAAAAACTGTGTGAAACTTTAGAAAATATAGTCATAATTATTATCTTTTAAAAAAAAAGTGTTCACAAAATATTCCTTGAAGAAAAGAACATGTACTTAGACTTGCACCAGAAAAATATGTGTAGGTAATATATTTTTTCTATTTATTCCCTCTCATCTTAAAAAAAAATTGTTTACTAAGATTTTCTAGTGAATTCTAATGAATTTATTAGAATTTCTGGTGGAAAAAAAAAGGGTTTCTGATTATGTCATCAGCATTTCTGATGATGTCACCAGAATCTATGATGATGTCATCAGAATCTGATGAGGTCATCAGAATTTCTGATCATGTCATCAGATTTCTGATGATGTCATCAGAATTCATGATGATGTCATCAGATTTTCTCTTAAAAAAAATTCAGATTTTCTTATTTTTTATCAGATTTTCATCAGAATTCATCAGATTTCATCAGAAAATTCTGTTAAAAAAAAGGAAAAAAACTTTTTTTTTTTCAGATTTTCTGATTATTTCATCAGAAATGTCATCAGAATTATCAGAAAACATCAGAAATTCTGTTAAAAAAAAAAACTTTTATCAGATTTTTTGATTATTTTATCAGAAATGTGATTAGATTAATCAGAAAATATCAGAAATTCTGGAAAAAAAAACGATTTTTTTTGCTCGGTTTTATCAGAAATTTCATCAGATTCATCAGAAATTCTAATCCAAAAAAAAAAAAAAAAAAAAAAAAAAAAAAAACCTCGATGGTTCAAGATCATTTTTTATAGCCTTGCATGATTCGTTATTGTTTGAAGTCTCATCAATCGACAGCCTAAACACTTATCCTATATTGGATAGAAGATACTTATATCCTAGCTGGTAGGGATACAAGATATAATGCTTACATTTAGGTGGGAGTATAAATCGAGGTGAAGAATTATAACGACAAATGAAATATAATCAGATGATCATCCATAAAAAGTCGGATGTTTGCCAAATAAACTTTCATGCCAATGAAGATACAGTCAACGAATATCACAAAAAAATGCCTACATGATAACATGCCAAGAGGAAAAGAAAGATACATCTTCAGAAAGTTTATTTGTTATTTCTAAGTATAAATGCATTGTTTGTATTTTTAACAACAAATAGGGGGTGACTGTTAGGCAACTTTATTGTATTTGTTGTTAAAAATAGTTTAAGTTACTTAGAAATAATTCCGTCAACACGAAGCGACCGACGAACCGTCACAGAAGCTCTAAATATGAAGACCGAGAAAGAAAAAAAAATATTCAAGCTTCTAATTCTTTGATTAAAGATCTCGATAAGGTTAGAAGACTTCAAAATGTTAGCGGGACATTATGGAGTTTACTAGATAAAAAGTCAAAGAATTGTGTTAATAAGATAATATATCTTATTAACACATAATATCTTTCTATGAAAAATGCTTCCATAAAAAAAAGGAATCTTTTTCCTTTTGAAAAGAAGTCAACAAAGAAGAATGAATCTTTCCTTTTCACTAGAGAAGGAAAAAGGAATATTTCCTTTTAAAAAGCATTCACCAGAAAAGTGAAAAGGAATCTTTCCTTTTATAAAAGCACTTCATCAGAAAGATATTTTATCTCAAGTGTAAGGTTTCAACAGAAATGAAAAAGAGGCAAGTTGGTGACAAAAGAAAATAAACCACATTAAATAATGGATGGGCACACAAACCAATTTCCTATCAACCAATCATATTTGAGATAGGCCATGAGAAATCTCTATAAATACATAATTCCTTCGTAGGAATTGTGTGTGCTTTTGTATTGTAATATTTCTTATAGAGTTTTTCATGAGAGTTTACCCCCTGGTTTGGCCCAGGGGGTGACATTTAGATTCGAGTTAATTCTCGGATCGACCCCTTCTTCTTTAATTGATAATAATTAATTATTGAAGATATATCGCTCTCACTGTCTATATTTTTTACTCTTTTGAATATTTATATACTTCACAAACACCCGTCTCAACGAGCGAAGAAAGTTGCACCGTTATAAAAGGGCCGTCGTAGGGGACCAACAAGTGGTATCAGAGCAGATTGGATAAGTTATTTCCGAGATCCCTTGCTCCTGTAAGAGAGATGTATATTCTTGATCTGTTAAAGGTAAAAAGAATTTTTTTTTTGCAGATCCAAAAAAATAAACCATGTAGTAGAGCTATTATTTTTTTTCTGTTACTTTCATTACTATTGCTTTTATTATTATTATCATTATTATCTCTATTAGTATTTTTTTTTTTGTATAAAAAGAGGTGTAGAAAAAGGATATAAAAAAAACACAAAAAAAAGAGTTAAACAAAGATAAATGAACTTTAGTTTATCAGAAAGAAAAATTTTGACATCTAAAAGGAGATTTTCTGATAAAAGAAAGTTTGTTCGTATCTTATTTAATGAAATAACTCCAAATTCTGGTTAGTTAATCTTCAAAAAAAAAAAGGAATGATAATGATAAAAAGAGATTAAAAAAAACTGTGTGAAACTTTAGAAAATATACTCATAATTATTATCTTTTAAAAAAAAAGTGTTCACAAAATATTCTTTGAAGAAAAGAACATGTACTTAGACTTGCACCAGAAAAATATGTGTAGCTAATATATTTTTTCTATTTATTCCCTCTCATCTTAAAAAAAGAAAAAAAATTGTTTACTAAGATTTTCTAGTGAATTCTAATGAATTTATTATAATTTCTGGTGAAAAAAAGGGGTTTCTGATTATGTCATCAGCATTTCTGATGATGTCACCTGATATGATGTCACCAAAATCTATGATGATGTCTTCAGAATCTGATGAGGTCATCAGAATTTCTGATCATGTCATCAGATTTCTGATGATGTCATCAGAATTCATGATGATGTCATCAGATTTTCTCTTAAAAAAAATTCAGATTTTCTTATTTTTTATCATATTTTCATCAGAATCCATCAGATTTCATCAGAAAATTCTGTTAAAAAAATAGAAAAAACAACTTTTTTTTCCAGATTTTCTGATTATTTCATCAGAAATGTCATCAGAATTATCAGAAAACATCAGAAATTCTGTTAAAAAAAAACTTTTATCAGACTTTCTGATTATTTTATCAGAAATGTGATCAGATTAATCAGAAAATATCAGAAATTCTGGCAAAAAAAACGATTTTTTTGCTCGGTTTTATCAGAAATTTCATCAGATTCATCAGAAATTCTGATCCGAAAAAAAAAAAAAAAAAAAAAAAAACCTCGACGGTTCAAGATCATTTTTTATAGCCTTGCATGATTCGTTATTATTTGAAGTCTCATCAATCGACAGCCTAAACACTTATCCTATATTGGATAGAAGATACTTATATCCTAGCTGGTAGGGATACAAGATATAATGCTTACATTTAGGTGGGAGTATAAATCGAGGTGAAGAATTATAACGACAAATGAAATATAATCAGATGATCATCCATAAAAAGTCGAATGTTTGCCAAATAAACTTTCATGCCAATGAAGATACAGTCAACGAATATCACAAAAAAATGCCTACATGATAACATGCCAAGAGGAAAAGAAAGATACATCTTCAGAAAGTTTATTTGTTATTTCTAAGTATAAATGCATTGTTTGTATTTTTAACAACAAATAGGGGGTGACTGTTAGGCAACTTTATTGTATTTGTTGTTAAAAATAGTTTAAGTTACTTAGAAATAATTCCGTCAACACGAAGCGACCGACGAACCGTCACAGAAGCTCTAAATATGAAGACCGAGAAAGAAAAAAAATATTCAAGCTTCTAATTCTTTGATTAAAGATCTCGATAAGGTTAGAAGACTTCAAAATGTTAGCGGGAAATTATGGAGTTTACTAGATAAAAAGTCAAAGAATTGTGTTAATAAGATAATATATCTTATTAACACATAATATCTTTCTATGAAAAATGCTTCCATAAAAAAAAGAATCTTTTTCCTTTTGAAAAGAAGTCAACAGAGAAGAATGAATCTTTCCTTTTCACTAGAGAAGGAAAAAGGAATATTTCCTTTTAAAAAGCATTCACCAGAAAAATGAAAAGGAATCTTTCCTTTTATAAAAGCACTTCATCAGAAAGATATTTTATCACAAGTGGAAGGTTTCAACAGAAATGAAAAAGAGGCAAGTTGGTGACAAAAGAAGATAAGCCACATTAAATAATGGATGGGCACACAAACCAATTTCCTATCAACCAATCATATTTGAGATAGGCCATGAGAAATCTCTATAAATACATAATTCCTTCATAGGAATTGTGTGTGCTTTTGTATTGTAATATTTCTTATAGAGTTTTTCATGAGAGTTTACCCCCTGGTTTGGCCCAGGGGGTGACATTTAGATTCGAGTTAATTCTCGGATTGACCCCTTCTTCTTTAATTAATAAGAATTAATTATTGAAGATATATCGCTCTCATTGTCTATATTTTTTACTCTTTTGAATATTTATATACTTCACAAACACCCGTCTCAACGAGCGAAGAAAGTTGCACCGTTCTAAAAGGGCCGTCGTAGGGGACCAACATAAAACATAATCATTCATTCAAGAGATATTGTGTTACAAAAGGTGATCATAGTACAACTCTTGAAATACAACTTGTGAAATACAAACCAATCTTTCTTGATTAGACATGGAACCTCTTGAGGGTCTTCCCATTCCAACGTCTTGGAAGCTTTTTACCTTCTGAGTCGGCTAGCTTATAGGATCCACCCTTATATACCTCAAGGATGGTATATGGCCCTTCCCATTTTGGGCCGAGCTTTCCTTGGTTCTCTTTTTTACTTGCCTCATTGTTTCTAAGCACCAGGTCTCCTGGCTTGAAGCGTTCGTGCTTGACTCTTTTGTTGTAATAGGCTTCCATCATTTGTTTGTACTTAGCTTCTTGGATTGCAGCTTGGTCCCGTGCTTCCTCTAAGAGTTGTAAGTTCAACATGGTCTCTTTTTGGTTTGCTTCGGGATCCATGTTGACCGTTCTTTGTGTTACAACTCCTACTTCAGCTGGAATCACGGCTTCAGATTCAAATACCAAGCTGTAAGGTGTTCTTTTGTGGTTTGTTTTTTCGGTTGTTCTTATGGCCCATAGAACACTTGGCAACTCTTCAAGCCAATTGCTTTCATACCTTCCCAATCTGGCTTTGATTCCTTCAACTATGCTTCGATTCATCCTTTCAACCTGACTGTTTGATTGTGGATATGCCACTGAACTGAAAACCTGAGCTATTCTGAATTCTTTGCACCAAACGCTAAAAGGCTTTTCAGTGAATTGCTTTCCATTATCGGTGACAAGCACTCCCGGCAATCCATAGCGACAAATGATGTTTTCCCAAACGAAGTCGATGACTTGCTTGCCCGTGATTTTTGCAAGTGGTTTAACCTCAGGCCACTTGGTAAAGTAGTCTATGGCTACTAACAAGAACTTTACTCCACCTTTGGCTGGTGGGAATGGGCCAACGATGTCCATTCCCCATTTATAAAATGGCCATGCTGAGGTTATTGGGACAAGGTCATGCTTGGTACTTTTCGGGACTGGTGTATGAATTTGGTAGGATTCACACTTTCTTAGTTGTTCAGTGGTGTCTTGGTGCATGGAGGGCCAAAAATACCCAAGGTTCATTAATTTAGCAACCACCATTCTAGCTCCAAAATGAGCTCCACATATACCTTCATGAACCTCTTTGATCAAGTACTGGCTTTGTTCGGGACCGACACATCTCAACAAGGGTGCAAGGTAACCCTTTTTGTAGAGTATTTCACCTTGCAACACGTATTGTCTTGACTTGACTTTAACCCTTTCAGCTTCTGCTTGATCAGTAGGTAACTCACCATTTTTAAGGAATTTTTTAAATGGAGTTATCCAATTGGTGCCTTCTTTGGTGATTACGACTTGAACTTCCAATTCTTCGATTGATGGAGTTTTCAACACTTCTACCAACACCTTTTAAGTGAGGTGGGCAAAGGTGAGAGAACCTAATTTGCTCAAAGCATCAGCTTTCTTATTTTGAGACCTGGGAATTTGTAGGATCGATATGCAACCTGAATGAGTCGATCAGAGTCAAATCAAAGTCACTAGAGAGGCGGAAATACTCTAGTAACTGAGAATCGGTGATAGAATGGAGTAGAAATAGAGATGTATACTTAAAACTGGTTTTACATTGATTTTCAACGTTAATACACGGAGAGAAACTAGTAGCACTTTGTTACAACTTCTCCAATTCGTACCAAATGAAAAACCCAAGACCCATATTTATAGGGCCACCATTTCGCACGGAACCAACATGTTCCATTCCGCACGAAATAGCCAACTTCCATTTCGTGCGAAATGGACAGCAATCCATTTCGTGCGAAATGGCTACCTACACAAATAACTTTACATTTTGACACTTTACACCCTATTACAAGCTATTTGATGTGACCTAACTGTTGACGTAGGCGATAGACATTATGTACCAACAAACTCCCCCTTCGATATTGCCGGAGTCTTCAGTCAGGTTGTCTTCAGCACTTTCTTCACAGGGACTTAAACTTTTCTTCCCTCTGCTTAGGCTTTTTCTTCAACAAACTCTTCAATCTTTCGTTCTCTTTAGCAGCTTGCAGCTTTTCTTCAGCTTGGATCTTCATCCATTTACCTCTAAGCTCTTCACGTGCCAAACTCTCTTCACTCATCACTTCACCGACATCCTCAGTTTCAACAACACATTCTGGCTCTTCAACAATCTCTGCCATCATAGCAAGACCCTCACCACTAGGAATATATTTATCCCAACTAAACCCTTCTGTAACCTTCTCATCATCCTGATTAACCAAAAGAGCCTTTTTCTGGTTTGTTTTCAATTTGAGGTCTTTGATTGAATGGTTGCTGACTGTTTTTGTGATAAATTGCTTGTCGGTAATAGTCATTTGTTAATGGATTCTGATGATTGTTTACTTCCCTGTTTGGACACTCGCGTTTGAAATGCCCTTTTTATTTGCATTTGAAACATGTAACTTTCGCTTTATCAAATCCAAGCTTTTGATCAGGTCCTGAGAGACTGTTTCGACCAGTTATTTCCATAAATCTTTGTGCTCTCCTCACTAAGCTTGCCATACCCCACTTGATATCTATGAGTTCCAGCTCCTCTGGATCGATCTAATCGTAGTCTTCTTTTGTCATGTCAGGATTTCCAATTTTCCCGGCAACAAGACTTTCATAGGACTCAATTACTGAAGTACGTAGTGATATATGCTGTTTTGCTGCTGATTCTGTAAACTCTTGACCATTCTTGATGTTCACATCTATATTGCACAGAATTCCTTGACCGTGACTTTGATTGTTTTGAACTTGATGAACTTTGAGGAGACACTTGTTCTTGAACCTTAGGATTTGGTTCATAACTTGCAAATGGTGAATGAGTGTTGCTTGGTGTGTTTTGAGAAACTCCAGATGTAGGTTTAGCACTAAATGTTGGCTTAATTTTTGGACTTAGGTTAGATGTTGCTGATGAGCTTCCTTTGTAGTACAATGAAACATCTTGTTGTACACTAGAAGCTTTCACTTTTCTAATCTTTTTAAGTTCAAGCTCATGTGATTCAATTTTCTATATGAAAGTGATTAGATTGAACCCAGCATTGTGACAACTCGAACCTTAGACTTACTTTGTGTAACGATACGTGTTTACGAGAACGCTATTAATTGAATGAATACATGATATGTTATATGAATGTTATGTGTTACGTGGTTATGTGATTGCGAGATATGTTTGCTTAAACCCAATAGTATTCGATTACACAAAAACCCACTCGGTCCATTTAGTGGACTCGAGACCATGAGATCGCCCAAGTGGGGTTTCGGCCCACTTCCCTGTTACGTATATATGCATACACATCCCTTTAGGGTTTAGTTTTTCACAACCTTGCAACCAAGAACACACACACCAAACGCTCTCTCTCTCTTGGCCGGAACCAAAACCGAGGCAGCCGGACATCCCACCTCCATTCTTTGAAGTTTCGGATTAACTCTTGCTCATCTTCTAATCCGGTTAGTGTATTATTGTCGGTTTGTATTATTTGGTTTTGAGCCATGCATGCTCTATATGATGAATATGATAGATAGTGCATAAACTGTTAATGTGATATTCTTGTATGATCTTGTAATCAGTTCATGTATGATTGGGTAGGGTTTATATAAATCAAATAGATTGAAAACATATAACTGATTTATGATGATGATCCGAATAGGTAGTTCACTATCTTGAACGATTTAATGTGCACAGGAACTAGGATGTTTGTTGAGGATCCGATTTCTTGTACTTGTTGATGATGATAATCGGCTGCATATATGAAGTGATAGATATTCGGTCCGAGTATAACCGGTTAGGTTGCATGCTAGTCTAATAATATGATTCATGATTCGGTTTAAGTTTGTCTAATGATATGTTCTTGATGCTGTTACGTATGTGTTTAATGATGATGATTTGAAGGTGTTATGAAATTGCTAAAAGTGTTGCTTGATCTGATTTCGAAACTGCCTAAACTGTTTGCAAGAATTACGGATTAATTGCTGCTAATGATTATGGAAATTAGGAAGTTGGTTACGTTTTGATCTGGACACGGGTTGCGAGTCGAGACCAGCCTTTGCGACTCGAAACCTCAACACTAGCACAAGCAGCACAAGTCGCAACCGAGGTTGCGAGTCCTGTTGCGACTCGTAACCAGACCATGACAAGCCGAAATCACTATTGCGACTCGTAATCCCTTGTTGCGACTCGAGATCGCTGGTTGCGACTCGAGACCGGCTATGCACGTACACTGTTTTACACCTACACTATCACGGGCCCAATTGATTGGGCCAAGTAATTGGATCTGTTTTCTTATCTGCTTATTGGACTGCTTGTGTTAATTGGGCCGAGACCTTTATGTTGAACCTCTTATAAGTTGGGTCGGGTATAGTTCGGGCTTAGGCATTTGAATCGTACAAGTGGTGTACTTAACGTGCTGACTGTTTACGTGCATACGTGTTTGTTTTGATGTATACGTGCATTACTTGAACCGAACCTGACTTATGTGATAACCCTGTTAGGACGTGGTTGACCACTGTTAGTTCAAGAACTCTCTCTCTCTTTGTGTATCTGCCGAGCAACCCAAGGTGAGTTCACACAGCCAAGGCATGGGGTTCCCAGGGTGGGAATGGGATTGAATGAAATATACGTACATACTTAGTTAACGGAACTTAATGATATGAGTCCTCAGGGTGAGGATGGTGAATGATAAGATACGGCTAGACTAGTATACCTACTTGAACAGATCTTCGCACACACGCCAAGGGTTGGCTGCGATAATTATGACTGATCTTCGCACACATGCCTCGGGAAGGCTGCGAACTAAACATATTAGGACTTCGCACACATGCCAGGGTGGCCAGCGATACAAATATACATAGTCTAGGATATTTGGGAATATTAACCCAAATCTTCGCATACATGCCGAAAGGGCCCGCGATGGAAACCAATACTATACATGAACAATGAACAAACTAATACGATGCATGATTAGGTGAACGAACGCAATGCTTGCTATATCTTTTCTATTACTGAACTTACTTTCTGTGAACTCGCTCAACTAGTTGTTGACTCTCTGCTGCATGCCTTGCAGGACCTTAGGTACTAATGGAGCTTGCACAAGGAGGAGCAGGTCGTTGTGGGCAAGTGGATCGTAATTACCTATTTAACACTTATGACGTTTCAAACATTAACATTTATGTTGGGTTTTACTTTAATGCTTCCGCTATACTTAATTATGTTGGTTTGATAAACACCTTTCGTATTGATGGATAATTATTACTATTTATTACGTGTTCAATATGATTGGTGGCTTGATCCTGGTCAGTCACGCTCCCAAGCGGTGATACTCCGCAGGTGGATTTTTGGGGGTGTGACAGATTGGTATCAGAGCCATTGGTTATAGAGAACTAGGTTTTAATATGAGAAAACGTTTTTATTAAAACCAGACTATAACCAGAACAGTGCTCTCAACGATCCACAACGACGCTTCGCTCCACGTGCAAGACTCGACATCCTAGGTAATAAGGTTTATGTTTATTGCCTGTTGCTAGAACTGCTTAGAACTTTGCTCGCATTACGTTTAGATACACATGATACTATAGCATGAGAATCCCTACATGCTTACACTTTTCTATCATCGCCCCACTCGCGAACCACTCTCATTTACGTTACTTTTACTATGAAGATCATGTCTGGAAGAATTAACATGACTCAAGCCCAGCTAGAGGCTCTCGTTCAAGCTCAAGTTGCTGCGGCACTTGCAGCCGCACAAGCAGGTAGTATACCCTGTAGTCATAACTTACGCTAGGATCTTTAGATCCTACATTCCTAAGCTAGCCATTGTATTTAAACTTTGCCCTATTCGTACACAATAGGTCAACCAGCGCAGCAAGTTTGCACCTTTAAGAACTTCATGGACTGTCGTCCAAGTACTTTCGGCGGCACAGAGGGGGCAGTGGGACTCCTCCACTGGTTTGAGAAGCTAGAGTCAGTCTTCGAAATGTGTGAATGCCCTGAGGCTCGCAGGGTGAAATACGCCACTGGCACGCTAGAAGGAATAGCGCTAACGTGGTGGAACGCCCAAGTTCAAATCTTAGGGTTGGCAGCTGCTAACGCCACACCCTGGAACGACTTCAAGGAACTCATTAAGAGGGAATATTGCACGCGTGAAGATATTCACAAGCTGGAAGACGAGTTGTATAATCTGAAGATGGTTGGATCTGAGATCGAAGCGTATACTAAACGGTCAAACGAGCTGGCCGTGCTGTGTCCAACTATGGTAGACCCTCCATACAAGCGCATCGAGATGTATCTCAAGGGATTGGCGCCAGAGATCCAGAGCCATGTTACCTCGGCTAATCTCGACAACATCCAGGATATACAGCTTCTCGCTCATTGCATCTCCGACCAGGAAGTGGATCAGAATAAACTGCCTAAGCGTGTCAACGCTACTGCTACAGTCACTCCAGCTGCTACTTCTGCTACACCCAACGACAACAAACGGAAATGGGATGGGGATTCCAGCAGGGGATCAGTTTCCGTTCAGTCTCAAGCACAGCAGCGCAGGACGAATGACTACCAGAATCCGAGTCAGCAATCATCTGGCAATCAGGAGCAGGGTGGATACAGAGGAGTACACCCACTATGTAACAAGTGTAACAGGCACCACAGTGGAAGGTGTCGCAAGGAACGTTGCCAGAGATGTCTCAAGCTAGGGCACGAAGCCAAAGATTGCAGAAGCTCACGGCCAACTAATCAGAACCAGCAACTTCCACCACCAGCTCCTCAAAACCCACAGCAGCAGCAGCCACAGCGTGGAAATCGGGGATGTTTCCAGTGTGGGGCAGAAGGTCATTACAAACGCGATTGCCCTCAGTTGAACCAGAATCAGAACCACAACAATAACCAGGGCAATGGGAACAACAACAACAACAATGGCAACGAGGCAAGAGGTCGAGCTTTCGTGTTAGGACGAGGAGACGCAATGAACGATATTTGAACTTATAACGTATTTTGGGTTTTCATTATTAAGTCTCTGTTACTCAAAAAAAGTTTGGTTTGAACATCAATCGTACTGGGTTTTATGAATTATTTTAACTACTATACTTTATGTTTGATATGATGGATGGTTTGATATATTTGAACGCACCTGCCGTATTTAAGGACCTTATGAACAGGGTGTGCAAACCCTACCTAGGCAAGTTCGTTGTAGTATTCGTGAAGTCCACTTCTTAGGCCACGTAGTGAACAAGGATGGGATCCATCCATCCAAGGTAGACTCGACCAGAAACTGGCCTGCACCACGTACTACAGACGGTTTACCCAGGGATTTCTCGGAGATTGCTCGGCCGCTTACGCTACTGACACAGAAGGGTGTCACCTACCGTTGGGGAGATCCCCAGGAGACTGCTTTTCAGCACCTAAAGGATAGACTTCGCAGTGCACCTATCCTCTCTCTGCCAGAGGGCACAGATGACTTCGTGGTTTATTGCGATGCATCCATTCGGGGACTTGGATGCGTGTTAATGCAGCGCGACAAGGTTATTGCTTACGCTTCACGTCAACTTAAGATTCATGAACGGAACTACACGACGCACGATTTAGAGCTGGGAGCTGTTGTTTTCGCGCTTAAGATATGGCGACACTACCTGTACGGTACCAGGTGCACGATTTACACCGATCACAAGAGTCTCGAGCATATCCTTAAGCAGAAGGATTTGAACATGCATCAACGGCGATGGGTTGAACTACTTAGCGACTATGAATGCGCCATCAAGTACCATCCAGGCAAAGCCAATGTTGTGGCTGATGCCCTCAGTCGAAAAGACACACTACCTAAGCGCGTGCGAGCGCTACAGCTTACGGTTCAGTCTAGCCTTCCTACACAGATACGAGATGCTCAGGCAGAAGCATTGAAACCAGAACACGTCAGGGCTGAAGCCCTACGCGGCTCACGACAACGATTAGGACAGAAGGCAGACGGCGCCTACTATGTGATGGGGCGTATTTGGGTCCCACTTTACGACGGTCTACGCGAACTTGTGATGGACGAAGCACACAAGTCTCGCTACTCGGTACACCCAGGGTCGGATAAAATGTACCACGACATCAGAACTACATACTGGTGGCCTAGCATGAAGGCTCACATCGCTACTTATGTTGGCAAGTGCTTGACCTGTGCGAGAATCAAGGTTGAATACCAGAAACCAGCGGGCCTGCTTCAGCAGCCCAAGATACCTCAATGGAAATGGGAAGAAATTTCCATGGATTTCGTTACAGGCCTACCTAGATCCCAGCGTGGGAATGATACCATATGGGTGATCGTGGATCGACTCACCAAGTCTGCACACTTCCTACCCATAAAGGAAACGGATAAGTTCTCCACTCCCGCAGACGTCTATCTTAAGGAAGTTGTTTCGAGGCACGGGGTGCCCACATCCATCATTTCGGATCGCGATGCACGATTCACGTCAGAACTATGGCAAGCGATGCATAAATCATTCGGCTCAAGGCTAGATATGAGCACAGCTTATCACCCTCAGACGGATGGACAGTCTGAGCGTACGATCCAAACTCTCGAAGACATGCTTCGGGCATGCGTTATCGATTTCGGCAACGGCTGGGAAAAGCACCTCCCTTTGGTGGAGTTTTCGTACAATAACAGTTATCACACCAGCATTCAAGCCGCTCCATTCGAGGCATTGTACGGACGTAAATGCCGGTCACCTCTCTGTTGGGCAGAGGTGGGGGATAGTCAGATTACGGGTCCAGAGATTGTAATGGACGCCACGGAAAAGATTGCACAGATACGACAACGCATGGCGGCAGCACGCGACCGTCAGAAAGCCTACGCGGACAAGCGTAGAAAGCCTTTGGGATTTCAGGCCAGGGACCGGGTTTTATTAAAAGTCTCACCCTGGAAGGGTGGTACGTTTTGGCAAACGGGGCAAACTAAATCCACGGTATGTCGGACCATTCGAGATCATAGAACGAATAGGCAGGGTAGCCTATAGATTGAACGTACCAGTTGAACTCGGGGCAGTTCACAAGGTCTTTCATGTGTCGAACCTAAAGGAGTGCCTATCAGATGAAAACCTCATTATTCCTTTCAAAGAACTCACTATCGACGAGCGGTTGCAGTTCGTCGAGGAACCAGTTGAAATCACGGACCGGGATGTGAAGGTCCTCAAAAACAAGAGAATCCCTCTTGTTCGAGTACGTTGGAACTCCAAACGTGGCCCAGAGTACACCTGGGAACGCGAAGACAGGATGACAGAAAAGTACCCCCAGTTATTCAGAACCAATGTAACCACCACTGAGGCTAAAGCTACTACTTCGGAATTTCGGGACGAAATTCCAGATCAACGGGGGGAGGATGTGACACCCCAGGGAAAACCAGTGAACGATTGAACTTACCTAGCTTCCTCAGTGAGTGCATACCAAATTTCGGGACGAAATTTCCAATTAGTTGGGGATAATGTGACAACTCGAACCTTAGACTTACTTTGTGTAACGATACGTGTTTACGAGAACGCTATTAATTGAATGAATACATGATATGTTATATGAATGTTATGTGTTACGTAGTTATGTGATTGCGAGATATGTTTGCTTAAACCCAATAGTATTCGATTACACAAAAACCCACTCGGCCCATTTAGTGGACTCGAGACCATGAGATCGCCCAAGTGGGGTTTCGGCCCACTTCCCTGTTACGTATATATGCATACACATCCCTTTAGGGTTTAGTTTTTCACAACCTTGGAACCAAGAACACACACACCAAACGCTCTCTCTCTTGGCCGGAACCAAAACCGAGGCAGCCGGACATCCCACCTCCATTCTTTGAAGTTTCGGATTAACTCTTGCTCATCTTCTAATCCGGTTAGTGTATTATTGTCGGTTTGTATTATTTGGTTTTGAGCCATGCATGCTCTATATGATGAATATGATAGATAGTGCATAAACTGTTAATGTGATATTCTTGTATGATCTTGTAATCAGTTCATGTATGATTGGGTAGGGTTTATATAAATCAAATAGATTGAAAACATATAACTGATTTATGATGATGATCCGAATAGGTAGTTCACTATCTTGAACGATTTAATGTGCACAGGAACTAGGATGTTTGTTGAGGATCCGATTTCTTGTACTTGTTGATGATGATAATCGGCTGCATATATGAAGTGATAGATATTCGGTCCGAGTATAACCGGTTAGGTTGCATGCTAGTCTAATAATATGATTCATGATTCGGTTTAAGTTTGTCTAATGATATGTTCTTGATGCTGTTACGTATGTGTTTAATGATGATGATTTGAAGGTGTTATGAAATTGCTAAAAGTGTTGCTTGATCTGATTTCGAAACTGCCTAAACTGTTTGCAAGAATTACGGATTAATTGCTGCTAATGATTATGGAAATTAGGAAGTTGGTTACGTTTTGATCTGGACACGGGTTGCGAGTCGAGACCAGCCTTTGCGACTCGAAACCTCAACACTAGCACAAGCAGCACAAGTCGCAACCGAGGTTGCGAGTCCTGTTGCGACTCGTAACCAGACCATGACAAGCCGAAATCACTATTGCGACTCGTAATCCCTTGTTGCGACTCGAGATCGCTGGTTGCGACTCGAGACCGGCTATGCACGTACACTGTTTTACACCTACACTATCACGGGCCCAATTGATTGGGCCAAGTAATTGGATCTGTTTTCTTATCTGCTTATTGGACTGCTTGTGTTAATTGGGCCGAGACCTTTATGTTGAACCTCTTATAAGTTGGGCCGGGTATAGTTCGGGCTTAGGCATTTGAATCGTACAAGTGGTGTACTTAACGTGCTGACTGTTTACGTGCATACGTGTTTGTTTTGATGTATACGTGCATTACTTGAACCGAACCTGACTTATGTGATAACCCTGTTAGGACGTGGTTGACCACTGTTAGTTCAAGAACTCTCTCTCTCTCTTTGTGTATCTGCCGAGCAACCCAAGGTGAGTTCACACAGCCAAGGCATGGGGTTCCCAGGGTGGGAATGGGATTGAATGAAATATACGTACATACTTAGTTAACGGAACTTAATGATATGAGTCCTCAGGGTGAGGATGGTGAATGATAAGATACGGCTAGACTAGTATACCTACTTGAACAGATCTTCGCACACACGCCAAGGGTTGGCTGCGATAATTATGACTGATCTTCGCACACATGCCTCGGGAAGGCTGCGAACTAAACATATTAGGACTTCGCACACATGCCAGGGTGGCCAGCGATACAAATATACATAGTCTAGGATATTTGGGAATATTAACCCAAATCTTCGCATACATGCCGAAAGGGCCCGCGATGGAAACCAATACTATACATGAACAATGAACGAACTAATACGATGCATGATTAGGTGAACGAACGCAATGCTTGCTATATCTTTTCTATTACTGAACTTACTTTCTGTGAACTCGCTCAACTAGTTGTTGACTCTCTGCTGCATGCCTTGCAGGACCTTAGGTACTAATGGAGCTTGCACAAGGAGGAGCAGGTCGTTGTAGGCAAGTGGATCGTAATTACCTATTTAACACTTATGACGTTTCAAACATTAACATTTATGTTGGGTTTTACTTTAATGCTTCCGCTATACTTAATTATGTTGGTTTGATAAACACCTTTCGTATTGATGGATAATTATTACTATTTATTACGTGTTCAATATGATTGGTGGCTTGATCCTGGTCAGTCACGCTCCCAAGCGGTGATACTCCGCAGGTGGATTTTTGGGGGTGCGACAAGCATACTCCAAGTTATTTTTCAAAACCAACAAATATGTTCCCCACTCATCAAATGGTAAAGCATCTGCCAGCTTGTCAACCCATACTTCATTTGTTTTTTCAATGCTCAAACGCTTCATCTCTACAACCAGATGACAATATCTCTCGATCAACTCTTTTGTTGACTCACCTTTGATTCCGGTAAAAATATCAAATTCCTTTTTCAGCAATGTCGTTTTGCTCTTTATCATCGAAACACTTCCAAGAAACTTCACTTTCAATGCATTCCAGACAGATTGCGAGTTATCCTGATGTTGTAGCAGAACTAAAATATCTTCTTTGATTGATTGCTGCAAGATACTCATCATTTTCTTTTCAACTTTGAAGTTGTCCTGTTCAAGCGGAGTTAACTGATGGAGTGCTTTCTCAATACCCGATCCATTCGTCGGAGGTACATACTTTGACTCAATTTTCATCCAACACTCAAAATGATTTGCTTGTACCCAGGTTTTAAACCTCTCTGACCACCCTGAATATTCGTCAATGTTCATCAACTTTGGTGGCTTTTGCATTGTACCAAGCTCATTTTCCATGTTCACGTTCTGCACAATACTCGCTGGAGATTGAACTGCTGTCATTCCCCCTCCGGAATGACATGTTATAAAACTCTTGGTTATCCATTTTAAAATGAAATCAGTTTCGAAAAATTTTCCAAGTTTTCGAAAATATGACTTTTTCAAACGAAATCACTTCTACACGAAATAGACTTTCAAACGGAATGGACACACACACGAAATGGACATTCAAGCGAAATCAAGTTTCAAGCGAATTGAAATGTCATTTCGTGCGAAATGAATAAACAATCCCTTTTCGTGCGAAATGATCAGACAGAATGGTTTTTCAAACGAAATGGTCCATTTCGTGCGAAATGAACAAAATTTTCAAGCGAAATGGTAACCTTTCACATGAAATAGTTCATTTCGTACGGAATAAACACAATTTTTCAAAAGAAATGCTGCTCGTTCACACGAAATGAAGTTTTTGGCCCATTGATCAATTTTAGTCCGAATTAAGGTCTGAAACTTTCAAGGATTGATTAAAATGATGTTTTACACGTTACATTCAAAGATCAGTCCATTTTGTCCGTGAAATCGTTTAAAAATCCAAGAATGAGTAGAAGTAGAAAGTTCTAAGCACTGATTCAGCCGATTTGACTCATCCTGAGCTCTGATACCACTTGTAGGATCGATATACGACCTGAATGAGTCGATCAGAGTCAAATCATAGTCACTAGAGAGGCGGAAACACTCTAGTAACTGAGAATCGGTGATAGAATGGAGTAGAAACAGAGATGTATACTTAAAACTGGTTTTTCATTGATTTTCAACGTTAATACACAGAGAGAAACTAGCAGCACTTCGTTACAACTTCTCCAATTGGTACCAAATGAAAAACCCAAGACCCATATTTATAGGGCCACCATTTCGCACGAAACCAACATGTTCCATTCCGCATGAAATAGCCAACTTCCATTTCGTGAAAAATGGACAACAATCCATTTCGTGCGAAATGGCTACATACACAAATAACTTTACATTTTGACACTTTACACCCTATTGCAAGCTATTTGACACGACCTAGACTGTTGACGTGGGCGATAGACATTATGTACCAACAGAATTTGCTTGATGGTACATGTTTGGAATGTGTTCATCAGCTCTTTAGATTTTTCTTTATATCTCTTCATATTGGGCTCCTTTGCAACATAACTATCGTTCACTTGACTTGACACCAGTAACGAGTCTGTGAAGACTTCAAGCTTTTTAACCTTCATTTCCTTTGCCAATATTAAGCCAGCTATCAACGCTTCATATTCAGCTTCGTTGTTGGTGGTCTGGAATTCAAATCGAAGAGCATACGTGAATTTTAACCCTTCTGGGTTGATCAGAATGAGCCCAGCCCCTGACCCTTCAACGCTTGAAGCCCCATCGGTAAAAAGCTTCCAGGCTTCAAGGTCTGAGGGTTCAGTGGCAGTTGTGTTTACTTCAGTGATTGTTTGCTTTGGGACTTCTACAATGAAATCAGTCAAGACTTGGGCTTTCATGGCCTTTCTTGGAACATAGGTGATGCTTTGTTCACCTAGTTCCACTGCCCGTTTGGCTAATCGTCCTGAATTTTTTGGTTTCTCAAGCACACTCTTGATGGGTTGGTCGGTGACCACTTGTGTAGGGTGTGCTTGGAAATACCTTCTAAGCCTTCTAGTCGTTTGGACTAGGGCTAGAGCAAGTTTCTCCAAGGGAGGATACTTGATCTCGGCCAGTTTTAGAGTTTTACTGAAGAAATAGACGGATACCTGAACCTTTTCTTGTTCAATGGTGAGGACCGCACTTATTGCTTCTTCAGCAACCGAAATGTATACAGAGATCAATTCTCCCGTTTCTGGGGCTGCAATGTTTGGGAGTGAAGCTAGGTGTTGCTTCTTCTGGTTGAAGGCTTCCTCAGCTTCTTCAGTCCATTTGAAATCCTTCTTGTCAGAGCATCCCTTGAGCGTTTTGAAAAAAGGCAACGATCTTTCAGCCAATTTTAAGGTGAAACGCTTTAAGGCTGCAAGCTTCCCGTTTAAGCTTTCAACCTCTTTCTTGCTTCGTGGTGGCTTGGTTTCGAGAACAGCCTTGATTTTGTTTGGATTGGTCTTTATACTTTGTTTTCCCACAATATGCCCCAGGAACTTTCCTTCTTCAAACCCAAACGAACATTTCTCGGGGTTGAGTTTCATGTTGACCTTCCTTAGGTTCTTGAAGGTCTCTTGGATGTCATCAAGCATTTGGTATTCTATTTTGCTTTTGATTACCAAATCGTCGACATATGCTTCCATGTTTCTACCAATTTGACTGGCAAAAGCCTTGTCAACTAGGCGTTGGTAGGTTGCACCCGCATTTTTGAGGCCAAAAGGCATCTTTTGGTAGCAAAAGATTCCGTTGTCCGTGTGAAAGGAGGTTTTTTCTTCATCTTCTACCTTCATGAGAATTTGATGGTAACCCTTGTAAGCATCGAGAAAACACTTGAAAGGGTAACCAATGAGGGAGTCAACCTTGAGATCAATTTCTGGCAACGGGTAACAATCTTTAGGACAAGCCTTGTTCAGGTCCTTGAAGTCTATGCACATTCTCCAAGAGTTGTCGGGCTTTCGAACCATGACTGGGTTTGCAACCCAGGATTGATACTTGACTTCCCAGAGAATTCCAGCTGATACAAGCTTTTCAACCTCTTGGCATGCAGCCAAGCTTCTTTCGGGTGCTAAACTCTGTTTCTTTTGGACAATAGGCTTGACATCTGGTGGTATTTTCAACTCGTGTTCAGTAATGCTTCGAGGGATGCCCGTCATATCTTCCAGGCACCAAGTAAAAACATCGCTGTAATGTACCAACATCTTTTCAAGATATGAGAGAGTTTCTTGTGAAAGGCTTGGATTAACCCTTACCCTCTCAGGATACTTAGGGTTTATGATTAGCCTTTGCTTGTCTTCTTCACTTTTGAAACTTTCACCTTCAACCATGTAGGCCTCTTGAGTAGGTTGAAGGGATGCAATCCCTCTCTCTTTAGGAAACTTGGCCGTTCCATGACCAACAGAAACAACCATGTAGAATGCACACAGCCCCGGCCTTTCTATGATCACGTCATAGTTTGAAGGTATATTGATGACTACAAATGTGAGAGGTTGAACTCTCTCCTTCTGGCCTTCACTGAAACGGACATCAAGGGTCAGTTGCCCTAAAGGCTTGAGAGGTATGTCGGCAATACCTTTTATGGAGGTCTCGGAGGGTTGAAGCTTTGAACGTTCTTCATTGCTTGAACGGTTGAAGAACTTCTCAAACATGATTTCAGTGGCTGCACTAGTGTCTATGTATGCTCTGCTTGTTCGTAGTGTACCCACAGATGCTTCAACCACAAGGGGGTTTGAGAGTGGGTCCTTTTCTGTTGGAGGAAAACAAACATACTGAAGCTCCCAAGTTTCAAACCGCTGCCGTTTGTAAGGAACCCTTCCATCAAAATCCACCATGTTAACTTCCTTGCCATTTTCTTCGGCCATCTTGTCCCTTACTCCCTTCACTAAGTGAGCAAGTTCTCCAGACTTGACGGCCTCTTCGATCCTCTTTTTGAGTTGGAAGCAGTCATTAATGGTGGCCCTTCTCTTCATGAAATTCACAGAATTGGGTGGAATTTTCGTTCTTCTTACTTTTAGGGATAGGCCTGGGAGGTCGGAAGCTTTGCTTCACTTCCTCTGCGGCAAGAATCTCTTGAGGGGTCAAGAGGTGTGAAGTTTGTGGCCTTCTCCCTGCTTGGAGGGTTTTGGCTTTCAGACCTTCACTGCTCTGAACCCCTTTGGCGTCTGTCATAGGAGTTAAAGTTTTCCCTTTTCCTGGCTGGGCTGTTACCACGCCAACTAGATCCCCTTTTTCTTTGTTCTTTTATGTCTACAGCCTCCTCTCCTCTGATGTGGGCTTTAGCCCTTTCGAGAGCTTCTTCTAAGGTTTTTGGCAGGGACTTGTTGAAATCCCTGGAAAGGTACTTGGAGGTTATCGCATTCATGAAACTGGCGACTCTCATCTTTTCGTCTTCCCCCACATACGTTAGACCTTCCTTTTTGTACCTTTCTATGAATTCTTGAAGGCTCTCGTCATCCCTTTGTTTTATCTGGAAGATTACTGTAGCATCCTTAACGTATCGCCTTTGCTGGGAGAAGTTGGCTAGGAACCCCTTGTTAAGGTTATCGAAGTTCGAACGCTTCGGGTAGGTAAATCATTGAACCAGATTCTGACCGAGCCGACAAGGGTTTGCATGAACATTAGACAACATTCAGCATTTGACCATTTCTCAATCCTAGCAGCACCAGTAAAGATCTGAAGATGGTCTTCATGATCTTCAGTCCCATCATATGTTTTGATATGGGACGGCATTTTGATCTTTGTTTGGAAATCATAGTCAGCGATTTGCTGAGAGAAACATGACAAGTTGCTTGGTTTATATGGCTTGGCCAGATCTTCTTCCACTCTTGCTCCTGTGTTGCTATTGTTATTGTTGTTCCCTTGGGTGGCTAACACTTGGTTAATAAAGTGTTGCCACGGAAAGCTTGCCATCATCTGGGGCATTAGGTTGAAGCCTTGAAGGCTTCCAGGTGCAACTGAGCAGTTTATCCCCAAGGGAGTACTCATAACGGCACTCCGTGCCAAGAGAAGCACAGACAAAGCTTGTTCCCATGCAGTAGTTGTTGAGGGTGGAAGGCTTGCTACCGGAGATTGTCGGAGCTGATCCAAAGTCAACTCGTGCCCCAAGGGAGCACCGGTTGCAATTAGTTGGGAAGAAAAGAGAGGAAAAGACGTTGGATCTGACCTCGTGTACAAATATGGGTTATGATTTGGAGGAAGATTGCTGGGACCAGCCTCATTCCTAGACGTGGTTGGTTGTGAGCTTGCAAAAGGAAGAGGGGGAGGCCCCGGAGATAGTGATGGTTCTGGTTCGTCATAATCCAGATGGATCCTCACTCCCTTGTCTCGTTCCCTACTCACGTGTTGGTTAAGGAGAGACCTTAACTCGAGAAAGTTATTAGCAACTCCTTCAGGTGTAAGATCGATACGTGAGGGAGTGTTAAAGGCACCAACGTTGGAAAATGGTACTCCGGAACGAGACGGTGTTGGCGTTTGGAAAGTGAGAAACTCGGGGTATGTTGCTCTGGTTGGAGTGCTTCCCGGTGTTGAGATAGAGGTTGTTATAGCCACAGGAGTTTGGCTAGTGTTCGGGGTAGAGGTACGAGGGACTTGGTTAACCTCTCCCGGAGACTCACCCTCCGACATGCTGATTCTTGAACAGAAATGGAGCTACACTACTAGGTCTTTTGAAGAAAATTGGTGGCATAGCCCCACGGTGGGCGCCAACTTGTTGATGCAACAAATATTAGACCAATGATAGTAGCTGGGCTGGTTAGGCAAAAGGGTTGAAGGGTTTAATTTTACCTAACGCAGGTCGTGGGGTCCCCCCACGTTTGCAAGACGTGGAGAGAGGTTCACTAATTGGATTTTGTTATTTGCTTAAGATCCTTCACTGAAACGTGTTCAGCTTCGGATGTGGGAGCAAAGAGAATGTGTGTGTTGAATGTGAGGAAAAGTGACTTGCATGGAACAAGTACTCAAGAACAATGACCAGAAATCCCAAGGGAATCAGGGCTGATCGGAGAATGTCCTGAGCACTAAATGAAGTGTCACATTTATAGAGGAAGTTATCGTTCAAAGAGGAAACTATTGACTAGTGAACATGCTTGCAGTGGAGGACTTGCCCTTTTGGGGGTTAAAGCCTTTTGACCTGCGGATAAAAGACTGTATTCTGTGGACTTGTCTCACTTTTGCGGCTAGGAAAGTTGGTAAAGCAATCAGAGATGTGACCATTTACTGTTCATGTATTGCTTTGTCCTAGCTCCCGGGTTTTTAACCTTTGAACCCTTTAAGCTTTAATGTGACTAAGTCATTTTATTTGGTCTTGGGCTACCTCCGTCATCAAACTCTATTTTATATAGATCTAATGGTTCACAATACGATGAAGCACTGATATGCATACATCACTCGCATAGCATACATCATACAGTAACTCAAATGTACAATATTATACAAACAAACTAATGGGTAACTGCCGCGCTTTGGGATAGGTTTGAAAAGTAGATATGGCGGAAGGTTTAAATTTGTAACGTTCGATTCGATGACTTTTACATTAGCATTAACCTTGTAAACAAATAATCATGTCGAAATGTTAACAAAAATAAGCATATAATGACGGTCGATTTTAAACAAGGTTTACATTAATATATTAACCCCACGAAAAAAGTTCGAATTGAAACTTCGATAAAAATAAACACGCAGTGGGTCAATTTAGGACAATGTTATAGTGAAACGTATTTGAAAATAAGATAAAACTAATGATGAAAATTAGAAAGATTTTGAAAACTTTAATATCTTATTAAAATGATAATAAAAAACCATCTAAATATTATTATTTTTTTTTTAAAGAAGAAAACAACACCTATAAAAGAACATCAAAAAACAAAAAAAAAATGATGACTTGTTCGTCTGTGTTCGATGACTTGTACATTATCACACACAACTCCATTTTAAACAAAATTCAGAGTAATCGATTGGTTTGAGTTCTCACTTCTTCTTTTAAATTATAGTCATTCGTCTCCTTTAAACATATTGTAATACTCTATTAAATGTTTCACATTAATCTAGACATATCTAGTGTGTTGTAATGTGAGTAATATCTGAACGAGTATAGACTTGAACTTACATGAGACTTCTTATTAATGAAGTATAAGAAATAAACTCATTGATCATGTTATCCTCTAAAGGAGCGTATTATTGTTTGTTACATGTGTAAGGGCCCATTTATCCTCTAAAAATCGCTACTTTTTTTATTTAAAAAAAATTTCAAAAAAAAATTGTAGTTACACATGTGTACTATTACACATATGCACTACCAAAAAAAATGAGAAAAAGTTTTTTTTTATATACCTAAAATAGTGAAAATTGGTATGCAGAAAAAAAAAAATTTGTATGTTTTTTTTGGCTTTTTTAGTTAGTTTTCAAGTTTTCACGATAACTATTGGTTTTCATTTGAACCTTCCCCTTAATTACTATACATAGATTATACAATATGTTTAAATTACACTTTCCACTAAGTTTATTTTTATGAAATTAACAATGATATGGTTGATATGATAAGAGAGTAATGAAGGACGGACGTGTAAGATTTGTTGCCGAGAGAAGTTGTCGGTATTCCCCTACAAGTGCAGAAGTTCCACATGCCCACAAAGTCAAAAAGAAGCAACCAACCACCCAACCAACCAACCCCCATTTCCATTATCCAAAATCTTTATAAGTTTTATTATTTTTTCGATATCGTCAAGGGCCAATGCTAAACGACAAAGTAGAATCTAACTTTTCATTCACAAGGTGTATACAATGTTACTTCTTTAATTCACAAGATGTATACAATGTTAGTTCTTTAATTCACAAGATCTATACAATGTTAGTTCTTTGATAGAGGCAGTAAAAATCATGTCACGTGAAGAGTCAAAACTAACATCCTTGAATGAAATTTATATTTTTGTTTTGTCTGAGTGAGATATCTTTAAATCTAACTAAATGGATCAAATGAGCTAGCGGGGTGTAAACGGATTGAATTCTTAGAAAAGAGTTACAGTCCCTAGTCACTGTAGCATTAGGTTGGTGAGTTGTACTTAAAAAATGAATGGGTTTTTTTATTAATTTAAATTTAAGTGGGAGGGGGTCGCCCTCTTTATATTTAGTACAATCAAAGAAGATCATTTAGTTAAATATGTCAACTAGAACCTGTCATGACAGAGTTTTCACCTCAACTATTGTTTGAGTTAGATATCTTTAAATTGATCAAATGAGTTAGCGGGGTATAAATGGATTGACTGCTTAGAAAAGAGTTACAATCAAACTGTAGCATTAGGTTAGTGAGTTGTACTTAAAGAAATGAATGGTTTTTTTTTTTTTATTAATTTAAATTTAAGTGGGCAGGGATCACCCTCTTTAAATTTAGTACAACCAAAGAAGATCATTTAGTTAAATATGTCAACCGAAACCTGTCGTGACAGAGTTTTCACCTCAACTAAAGGTGGTAATAGGATTTTGTGTTAGATAAGCAGGGCCGGCTTTGGGCCCGGCAAACCCGTGCCGACGCTCGAGGCCCAAAATTTCAAAGGGCCCGAAAAATATTTATAAGCTTATATATATTTATTAAATTATATATTTAGTATATTCATCTGTTTAATATGCAAAGAAATATTGGTGATATAGTGGCAAAAACCATTTTAAAATAATGCAAAGGTCTCAAGTTCGAATCTTTGCTTCATCACTAAGTTTTTATTTTTGTAATTCATTTACCCTTAACCATAATTTTGGGCCCAATTCTTTACGTCGTCCGAGGCCTAAATTTTTTCAAGAGTTTTCGAGGACGGCTCTGTAGATAAGGAGTTAAAATATAGGGATATTAGATTTAAATAACCTTAACTTTCACTAGTTGGTCGATAACACTCCCAACATTCTATTTGCACCACACCACTTCCAATTTTCAACTTATTTTCCTATAACACTCCCAAACTAACCCAACACTAACCCAGTTTGCTAACATAACCTGCCACGTCACCAAACCAGTGCCACATCAGCTGCCACGCCATTAAAAAAAGCCACGTCGAACGCCACATCATCAAAACAGCCAACTCAAATGCCACGTCATCAAGAAATGCCACGTCACCACATATGTGCCACATCAGCAAAAAAAACTAACTGGGTTAATGTTTAATTAGTTTGGGAGTGCTAGAGAAAAATAAGTTGAAAGTTGGAAGTGGCGTGATACAAATCGAAAGTTGAGAGTGTTATTGGCCAATTGGTGAAAGTTAAGATTATTTAAACCCAATATTCCTAAAATATACGACTTTTAATCGAATTGAATTTTTATTTGTGCTCCTAATTATTACCTTATCTCTTAAAAACAAAGGTCCGCAAACCTTTGTCTTTAAGCCCTTAACCTTTACAAACTTACAAATCTAACCCCTGCAGTTCTAACTCCTCAACTTTTCACAAATAGAAATTCTGAACCCTAAGCTTTTACTTTCTAACTCAAAGACTTCTAATTTTTTCATTTCACATCCTCAAACTAAATAAGTTACAAATTCATTTCAAACTTTTGGTAATTGACAACTTTAACCTGCCAACCTTTTCTACTTAATAACGTGATGACTCATTTTATATGAATTGCTTTTACGACTTTAGACCATAGCGTGTCACACATTAATATACTTTTTAATCTATTTCTAACCATGTTAATGCCTACGTTACTATTACGACTTTACTCGATTGTCTAAATTATTGTTACAACGTTACACTAAGTTAGATCGAATAAGTTGAAACACGTGTTTTCATATGATTAATGTATCAAATAACGTACCGCCAACCATAAACAACTAAGGTGTTGCTGTCGTAATACGTGGCGTCTGACAGTTTTGACGTACATGTCGGTTTAAATTCACGTTCCAACGTAAACGAATCACATTTTGACATAAACTTTTTTCTGAAACGATTCTCGTCAAATATAATACGTTTTTATACTTGTTTTATGTACATTTGTAAATTGTGTTCAAAAGCGAGTCGGGTCAAATATAATATATTTTCATTCGATGGTGACATAATTTTTTTAGAAAGGAGTCGGGTCAAACATACGGTATAAATTCAAGTTACTTTAACTTTCGACGCCATCACATTTCATAAATAATGAACTTTTTACATATAACTATTAAAAACTATTGTGTTAAAAATCATAGACTTTTGGTTTTAAGCACTTACATATAATATAATAATAATAATAATAATAATAATAATAATAATAATAATAATAATAATAATAATAATAATAATAATAATAATAATAATAATCTATACTATATAATAAAAAAACCAATTGAGAGACACTTGTCATTATTTTAGTGCATCGTTAATTATTGATAATTATTATTTAATTTAAATTATTAAATTTAATATATGTTTCATACATTTAAGAAATTACAGATAAAGTTCCATAAAATATCTTATTATTTATTTATATTAATTACCAGGTTAGAAATTATATCTTAATTCCTTAATTGTAGATAATTATTATGTAATTTAAATTATTAAATTTAATATATGTTTCTCATATTTAATTATAGATATATTTAATTATAAATAATTATATCATAAACAAAATAAATATAATATAACACTTTTCAAAAATTATTATTAAACGTTGCAAAAAAAAATATAATAAAAATAAACTTATCAAAGGAAGATAAGATATTTGATTTTGATAAACTAGGTTATACGCCCATCATCAAATGATATAACCGAAAATAAAAAAATGTACAACAATATATAATTAAATATTCTATTATAATTGTCACTAATTAATTAGTAGACGTCATAACAACATCATACTAATAAATTTATCCAAAAACAATCATACTAATAACTTTATCCAAAAACAACCATGCTTTTTAACTCACATCAAGATATTTAAATTTTAAAGTTATATTACTTAATAATTACCGATAATTTATACTTATCTAATTAATTTAAATATTATTTTGTAGCTATAAGTGTATCTAATTGGCTAATTGATATATGCCTAATCTGGACATTTCAACATTTTCTTAGAATTAATAAATTAAGACCACTATTATTTAAATAAAACTTGGGTTATTAAATGTATATTCACATAAGTGTTAAAACTCGTAAGAAAGTTGATAATACAGTTTGCCTTCTAATCGATGGTTCAAATGCTTTCATATTTATAAAGTTGACAAACATCACAAGTTTTGATCATAAATGACACAAAATTTTGTTTGAATATAAGAAAAACGTCTTAAAATATCGTTTTATAATTGTTAAATCTTCGTTATTAACTATTTGATTTTTTTATTTACTTAACTCGTGTAATACACGGGGTTATAACCTAGTAATAATAATATGAATTTTGATATGTTGATCTATTTAAACTTTTGACGTATTTAGTTTATTCAATTTCTAATATTTACATGTTTAAAAAAGAACTTAAATCTGGATATTAGAAGTAAATGTGTTAAAGTTACTATTTTACTATAATAAATATATTTAAATGTGTAAATAAAAACTACAAAATCTATTAGAGGATTTATCATGAATCATCATCTATCATCCAAATCGATAGTTCTGGCATTACCTAACTACAAGCATATACTCGCATACATTATTGGTTCCATGACCCTTTATCCGACAATGAAAGGTAGCGGTGGATGGATGTAGGGTTTCAACCTAGAATATGCACTTATCATAAGATTTTTTTTAGCTTTAAATCTACAAATATATACAGGTATATTAGGTTTTCTCACATGACCTTCAAGTTCTGCGATATATTGTTTCTAGAGAATGTTTGTTTTCTCGCATGACCTTCATTTGCTTTTGACTTGTATTTTAAAATCGTGTCACATTCCAACTCTCAATGTAATAAATATTTTTCGTTCTAATTTCTCACTACTTTGCAACCAGAAGTTTATGGCTTTGTTTTTAGTAGGGGTATTCCTAAACTGTATTACCAGCAACTACCTAAATTGAAGCAAATCGACATGTTTGTGATTTATACGGGTCGTTTAATGCTTTGAAAAACCATTAAACCTTTACTTAATTATATTTTGTTCATATTTAGAACTAGCCTAAGATCCCGCGAGCTTCGCGGGTGGCTTAACACAAACATATAATATATACTGGCAATGAGATGAACTTTGTAATGAAAGAACTTTTCAATATAAACGTATAAAAATATGATTTTTCTAACTTAGGTAAATATGTTTTGATTCATTTTTTATAGGTATTGAGATGTTATTGTACAAATGATTTTGTAGCAATTTTTAGAACCCGGATAGATTTCATTTTTTTAATTATTTTTTTATAACTTTGGTTATTTGATATATATTTTCTTAAATAAAGCATTTTTAACCAGTTTTGACCTTAACGTATATTGAGCAGGACACATATTGACATGAACCTATTTTGAGCAAAACCCGTTTTGACTGACCCGAACCTATTTTGACCTTAACATATATTGAGCAGAACACATATAATCAATGAAATAAATCATAGTAAAGCTATTTATGATTAACACATAACTAAATCTAAATCGTTAATTTAATATATTTTTAAACAAATACCTCTTTTCCTATTTATCTTATATTAAATATATAAATAATCTATCTAAAAGAAACCGACTTTTGGACACGTGTCATTCATTGAAAGAATCCTCAAATATATATTTATCTTATAGTAACTAAATAAATAATAAATTAATATTAAATCTTATCATACTTAAATAAAATATTATCCTCAAATCTAAATTGTTTATTTAATATATTTTTTAAACAAATACCTCTCTTTCCTACTTATCTTATATTAAATATATATAAATAATAAATCAATATTAATTCTATCCTAATTTATTAAAAATGTAATTTTTTTTATTATTTGGTAACAAAATTATATTTATTCAACTCGACTAAAAAGCGGGGTTTTTAAAAATTTAACTTTTTTTATTATTTACTATACAATGTTACATTTATATAACCCGTGTAATACATGAAGTTTTTAAAGATATAACTTTTTATCATTTGCTATGTAAAGGGAGTTATTCAACACATGTAATACACGAGGTTTTTAAGGATATCATTTTTTTATTATTTGGTAGATTTTTCAACCCGGCTATACATGGGTTTTTTAAAGATACGACGTTTTTAGTATTTAATATACAAAATTACATTTATTTAATCTGTGTAATACACATGGTTTTTAAAAATATAACACTTTTTTAGGTCTATTCAACACGTGTAATATACGGGGTTTTTAAGGATGTAATTTTTTTTATCATTTGGTAGATTTATTCAACCCGATTATACACAGGTTTTTTAAAGATACGATGTTTTTAGTATTTAGTATACAAAATTACATTTATTTAATCTTTGTAATACACATGGTTTTTAAAGATATAATTTTTTTATTATTTGATATATAAAATTACATTTATTTAATCCGTACAATATACGACTTTCATAAAAATATAACTTTTTATTTTCTAGTATATAAAATTATATTTATTCAACACATGTAATACACGGGGTTCTAAAATAGTAATTTACCAATAGAAATGTAAATAAACAGTAAACTACAAAGGATGATAGATTGCACCGGTGGCCCATTCGGTGTGGTTGGGCCAACCCACTACATTTTTCTCTCTTAGCACAAAACTATTTAGAGATATCCACATATAACATTTTGACTATATATTTGACCCAAACGAAATTCAAATCTTTTGTTAAACTGGGTTATAAAAAAATCATATGAAAATAAATATATATAGTTGTGTGTTTATACAGTTCAACTGAACTGAATTTAAACTGGTCCTCTGAATTAAATATGATAAAATTTATGTTTGATTTTGTAAGTTTAATCAAGATAATTACTTAAAACTCTTTGTAATTTTGTAACGTTACAACTGTATAGTTTGAAACAACTTAACCATGATTATTGATTAGTTGCTTAGATAATTATAGAATAACTTGGACAACATCATTTTTGGCAAAAAATTGGTAGGGGCCGGGAATTTTTAGGCAAAATAATTTGTGGGGGCCGACCTCTGTATTTATAAAAAATTCGGATGAAAATCGGAAATTAACACTACTAACCGAAACATCGGCGTTCCTATAGGCCGAAAAATTCGGACGGAATCGGAAATTAACACTACTAACCGAAACATCGGCGAGGACCGGGGCACCCCTGGGCCCCTTGTAAGTTGCGCCCTTGCGCATGGAGGCGTTCCTATAGGCTGAATTACGGTGCTGAGGTCGAAGACTGATAAACTATTTGTTAAATGGAGGCACATTCTGCACTGATGACACAAGAGTCATGCAGACTACTTCAATATTACAAGTATAGGTATGTTTCATATTTCTCTTTCAAACGACATATAAACAAACATATTCTAGTTTTCAACCATTGAAGTCGAAACATATCTAAATTCTGAAACAGTACCAACAAAAAAAACCACAAGCAGTAAACCAGACCATTTTCTCGAGGCCATGATCCATGCCTCACATCCGGCTCAACCTTCTATAGTAAATACCCCCGGTACTGGGTGTAAAAACTGGTATATACAGGTAACGAATCAGTACCACAAACTTCAAAAGTGGCTACCAAATCGGTACCGATAATATTTTGGTTCGGAAAATTCAAACACGGTACCCGGTACCATTTACTCATCCATGTATCCAGGTTATAGTTATACTCCTTAAAAAGTGTAAATAAAATTATTTAGGCATACCTCTATGGTGTAGCTTGAGCGTACAAGTATAAGTTGTGGAGGCTTTGATGATATCATGCGTACCAACCTCTTTTGCAATAGATAAACTTCTATCATTTGCATTAACAGTCACAATTGTTAGAGCATCAATAACCCAGGCAGCGAGCATTCTCACATACCCTAAAACTGTACTTTTGATTTGCAATTGTCCATCTGCATACACAAATGAAAACATTAATAAACAATATAACATAAAGTCCTTAAAAAGTTGCTTATTGGATAAAGTATCACCTAGTGGAGGAACCTGATACTGACCCGTATCTAGGGGTGTTCACGGTCCGGTTTTGACGGTTTTAGGGTTAAACCATGAGCCGAACCGTTAGTAACGGTTTTTGCTATAAAAAACCGAAGCCTAACCGTTGAAAATAAAAACCGAACCGAACCATACCAAACCGTTACAAACGGTTTGGCTCTGGTTTGGTTTCACGGTTTGGGCTCTATTGGGCTTTTATACAAGTTCAAAAATGCTAATATAAGATGTCAAAATACAATAATGCTAAATGAACATGCTGGCAAGAATTTAGTCAAGCTGTCTAGTACAATATTAGTGATTGTCAAAAGATTAAACTGTTAAACTACCAGCTATTACATAATTTAGTTAGCTGTCCAAAACATAAGCTTAGAATAAGCTGCCAAAATACACAGATAATTTGTTCATATCAACCTGTTCAAAACGTGCCACCTAATCACCTTATCACCTACTGCCAAAATACACAAATAAGTTGTTTAGGGCTAGATGAGGGTTGAAGGTGGGAATTGAGGGGAATTGTGATCTTCTGGCGGGATTTTGATATCTATATGATAATCAATTTGGGCTTCAATTATCTAATGGCACTCCCCTAAAATGTTCCACCTCACCTTATCTAAACATCAGTATATTATATTGCTATTTTGGCTTAGGCTATGTTATAACTAAAACAAAATCCAATTAGCTTAATATAATATGAAAAATTAATAATAATTATATATAGTTCTAATATAAAAAATAAATTTCATATATAGTTAAATCCTACGGTCCGGTCCGATTTTATTTGACAGGTTTTTGGTAAAAAGCGTTAGCCAAACCGCTCATTACGGTTTGAAATACTTGAAGCCGACCGACCGCAAGCTATAAAAAACGACCATGAAGCCAAACCGTTGACTGGTTTGGCCGGTTTCACAGTTTTAAGCCGAGTCGTGAACACCCCTACCCGTATCCATATGTTGTCTACTCACTACTGCTGTGGAATCTCGAAATCATGAGCACAAGGTTCAAGGTACACAATATACATACGCATATTGAAAAGATAAAAGGTAAAATCCATATATATATATTTAGTTGACAAACCTGGATGAAAATATGCTCATATGAGCAAAGAACGCCAACCGGCGCAGGGTATAAGGCTTCTAATGCTAGTACCGCAAATCTACAAAAATGGGTACCGGTGTTGGTACCGAAAAACCTATGCTAGTACCAAAAAATGTCAACAGTCAGTATTGATTCAGATGTTATATTTTATGAATATACAATAATAACCGTCTTCCTCAATATTTTCACAAGGGATTCATTGTCATGAATTTTTACGGTTTCGTCAACCTGGGTGATAGCTAATCCAGTTGCTAAAGAGCAAGGTAAAGATAAAGAAAGCAAAGTGAGAATCTGTGGATTGTTTGAAGGTTCGAGTGAACTGATTGAATAGAGGTGGTTTTAGTTGTGGGAACATTGTGGTTAATCAAAGCAAGAAAGTATCTATCCTCTCATTAGCCAAAAAGACTAAAACACGCTGGTATTTAGGGTTAAAATGTGGTATTCGCCGAGGGTTTCTAGATGAGGTTTGCCAACTATCTTGAATGACACATAGATGTGTTATTCACCTAATGTGTTACAAACACTCATTTGGGTACTTATTGTCCTCAATGAGGTTCTCACACAATCAAGAACGGTTAAGATTAGCAAAAAACATTACATCAGTATTGTTCCTTATCTGTGAATTAGACATATCACATTACTGAATATCATTATGCAATCCAACAAAAGTACATTATCACATAAAAAGCCATTTTGAACCACCAAAAAGCAAGCCAATAAGACTCTGTGACATTTTGGTAATGGTTGGACTTCAAATTATCAGACTTTTTTCGCTATTAAGAGAATTGGTTTTCTTAACACCAAATGCAATTATGGTAATCGTTGGACATGGTACCTTGATGATAGCTGGATGGTCTGGCTGGTTAACATCATAGAAATCAACAAAATCCGGATTACGATCACATGTGAACAACCTCTGATCTCCATATTCGTTCTGTAATCATAAACAGAAAAAAAAAACATTTGAATATGTAGAGTGCCAGGTAACAATCCATATTCACATACTTTAAGATTATTCACATACCGCCACCATTTGAGAAATTCCTCACAAAGCAGGGTTACCAGATCGACCATTAACAAAATAGTTTGTTATTTATGAATAAACCCACCAAAAGCATGAGCATGTTAGGTTCACCAGTGAATCATTTATAGTGTAATTTTTATTAATTATATAAAGTATAAGTAATATAGTTACAAAAAAAACTATAACTTTATAGAAAAAAAAGCTCTTACAAGACCAACAATAGCAAATTCATCAATCATCACACCACCATCATAAAAAAAGGCCTTACATGACCAGCATAGATATGGATAATTTATCTACTGACCCATTTGAAAATAATCAGAGCTCTGAAAATGCTCAAATCATGCACAAGAAGAACATAACTGGAACACTTACCCTTCCATGGAGGCCTCTTCTCTTACCTATGACCACAAACGTAAGCCAAGCCGCATCTGCAACCATTTCAATTTATATATATATATATATATATATATATATATATATATATATATATATCACATTTTAAGCAACTCAAATCTTCTTCTTGAAGTTTATAACAAATATCAAAAAGGAGACACAAATCACCATTTTAAGTGCTTCTAGAAGTTTAAGGCTTTGTTTTTAGTAGGGGTATTCCTAAACTGTATTACCGGCAACTACCCAAGTTGAAGCAAATCGACATGTTTGTGATTTATACGGGTCATTTAATGCTTTGAAAAACCATTAAACCTTTACTTAATTATATTTTGTTCATATTTAGAATATGTGGAGTTAGCATTTGTACAATATTCACTAACAATTTATATTATTTACAAACAAAAAAGAGATTCAAACAGCTCAAACCAAATCCTTTTGGTTGGTTACCTCGACCTAGCTGATCCAACCCATCTGATCGGTAATTATAGCTAACTATTCATCCCATATATTTTGTCAAAATTGGTTGCACCCGACATTGAACACCCTAGTTTTAGCCCAAAAAAAATACTTGGGATGAAAACTCTTCATGAGTCATACATCATAAAATTTCTCCTATTTAAGTGCACTTAATTGTTAAGTAATCCTCTCATCCAAACCTATAAGGCACCAAAATGTCAAGGTCGTTTCAAGCTTCTTAGGGGGCCAAAGCGTATAATAAATTTAGGGGCCTTTAGGTTCAAGAAAATTGCTTTTAATCTTATGAAAACATATATCATCTATGTGTATGCATAATTATATATCATAAATCTCACTGTCAACAATCCAAAAGCTTAAATTATCTACATATAGTATATTTTTTTTTTAATTTGAAAGTCCTAAGGAAGTGAGAATACGAAGCTCTTGTTTTATTTCACTCCAGCTTAAGCCACCTTGCAAAATACGGTGCTAATGTTAAAGACTATAATTATTTATTGAATCCATCTCTGGTAGATTGGTATGTCTGGATCCTTCTTTTATCACTTTCTTTTTCTCTTTGCCAAATGTAATAACTAACAACAACAATTTTCTAAATTTATGAATAACTAGTTTAAGTTACGTGCATTACACGGATGCTCTTACAATAAATTATATTATTTAACAGTGTTGTAAGAATTATTACATAAAATTTTAAATAAAAGAAATGTTCCAATACTAATTACATAAAATTTTAAATGAAAGAAGTGTTCCATTACTAATTTGATTTTAATGTTAATGAGATGATTATGCTTATTAAATCAAAATTGGTTTAAACTTATTTAATTAAATCAAATTTGGTTTAAGCTTATTATTAGTTACTGAATTTAAAATTTAAATTAAACTCGAAAATGATTTCCTACTATATACAATTTGATAAAGAAAATTTTAATTATTTGATAATTTAGGAAAGATATAAATTGTTATCAAAAATATAATTATTACTAGTGCTAATACCAACGAATTTCGCGGTGTTGAAAAATGATATGTTTCTTAGTTTTAGAAAAGAAATTACGTTACTGATCATAAAGAAACTATACGCGTAAACTTATTATGGAAATTTAATTAAAACAAAACGAAACATCGAACTCTGTATGTAACAAAATCGAAAAGATAAACAAAATGAAATTTGTTATTCGGGTTAGTTAGGAGAAGTTCATATGGTATTATGTCAATAATGAAAGTTGTAATGAAAAAAAAAAACGTTTTTCAGGTTTGACATATAAATTGAAAGCCTATTACTGTAATATTTCTTCTAGCAGGAGTTTCGTACAATGAGAGGAAAAAGTATAGAATATGTATTTATAAAAGAAGATTGTAAAATCATACGTATAAAAAGAATTATATATCAAATGTTGAGAAAGTTGAGAAATATTTTACAAATACTATGTAAAAAATTGGTTATTTTTTTTCCATATATAAACCAATATTGCCAACTTTATATACATATTATATACATAAATATATAAGAACTAGGGTTAAGACCCGCCCGCGTTGCGGCGCGGGTACATCGTAAACATTGAATAGATTAGTCTAAACATTATATGATGCATTAACCATATGAAAACACACATTTCGACGTATCCAGTTGAACTCAATGTAACATGTATAAGCATTGTGATTGGATCAAATGTAAAGTAAAACAAATTCATATCGAACAATCACAACATATTATATGTGACCCAACTCATACATAGAAAACGTAACGGGTATGAAGGAAAATATGCACATGTAATCGAAAGGGCTTAATTAGAGCTTTCGGAAAAAGGGAAGAGAAAGAAACCATAATTTGACTCCACTCGGTTCGAAACAAACTTTACGAAACATACATAAAATAAGCACGAAAACATATTATATATGCGTGAACCATTTCCCAAAAAAGTTTACGTCGAAACGTATAACTTGAATTTATACAAAAACGTACATAAAAATATGCACATAAAATGGTCTCTTTAAACGAAAACGTATTATATTTGACCTGACTCGTCTATAAAAAAAAAGTTTACGTCGGAATGCGACCCGCCGCAATGCGGCGGGGATTCTTTAGTTATAACTAAGTCGATCTAGGACCCACACGTTATGTTAAACCTGTCAAACGGAAAAAATAGACGATGTAAAGACGTTCACCCACACACGCACGCACGTTGCGTCGTATTAACTCGCAAAATTTAGAACGAAACGTAAAAATGTTAAACCAAAGACGCACGTTGTGATGTATTAAGTCACAAAATTTAGAACCAAGCATAAAGCGAAAAATTAGAGGAAAATGAAAACTATAAAGGACAAAAGTTGAAAGTAAAAAAAGTTGTGAGAATAGATTGCAAAAGATAAAAAGTTTTGGGTTAAAAGTAAAAAAAAAAAACAAATAGTTTTGGGTTAAAAGTAATTTATGAAATACGTTTGGGTAAAAGTAAAGAAAAATCCATTTTTTTTGGAAAACCCCCAAAGCAAAGGTTACGACAACCATATGCATAACCATTTTTTCTTTGAAAACCCCCCAAAGCACACCTCGCGTTGCGGCGGAGCGTAAAACGGTGTCAAATAGTACTAATGTCACACAAACGTCATCGACCACCAACACTGACTCGACCTAGGATCTGCGTGTTACGACGAACCTGTCAAACATGAAAAATAGAGGTAAAAACGTTGAACCACACATGCACGTTGCGCCATGTTAACTTGCAAAATTTGAAACAAAACATAAAAAAGTTGAAGCACACTCGTAAGTTGCGTCGCATTTACTCGAAAAATTTAGAACTATACGTAAAACGAAAATTTGCGAGAAAACTATAAGTGACAAAATTGTGATGTTGAATTGAAAATAATGAAAAGTTTTGGGTTAAAGTTAAAAACAAATTATGTAGGGTTAAAATTGTAAAAAAGTAAAAGCTTTTGGTTTGAAAGTAAAAAATTAAGGTTTTTTTTTTGAAAAATGCCCAAAGCACAAGTTACAAGTTATTATGCAGAAAAAACTTGCTAAGTTATATATGGAATAACAAGAATAAGAAATATAAAGATACAAATCTATGATGGAATTATGATTAATAAGTAAATGTAAATAAATACTATAATTAAAAAACAATAAAAATAAAAAAAACCGGGAAACGTAATGTATTATAAAATTATAAAATAAAGATATATATATGATAACTTTATAGGTTATAGATATTCATCATTATTACAATATCCATTTACCAACACATCCATCAAACTATCAAATCTTTATTGTCTCCATTCAAGAAATCAAGCTTTCTTCTTCGCCGGTTAGATTTCTTCAAAAAGTTAAACTTCCGTCCTAAATCCGATCAGTTAACACTTGATTTTTTGTGAAATTCAGTAAGTACATATGTTTTACTTAGTAGATAGAGAACATACAGTGTTTTAAAGGCAACTAAATTGGTTCTAGACATGAAATCCGGTTTTAGGGTTTAATCATCTTCAAGCTTTGATAAATTTGGTATATTTGACAGCTATTGTACCAATATCATGTGATTGACATTGTGGATTAAATGTTTATAGTGTAATGAATATGATATGTGTAGATATTGTAATGAATCATAAAAGGAAGAAAAACAAATAATGTTGTTATAAATTTTTTGATTACAACAAATCTTTGTTTAGTTGTATTCAAATAAGATGATGTGATAACAGTTCCTTTAGTATTGTATATATGTATATTGTATTATTGAAAGTCTGTATAGAAGATATTTGATGTAAATTATGAATTAGGATTACCAATAATGGAAATAATATTGACATTATCTCAGTATACATTTTCAAAATATAAGAATGATAACAACATATCTATAAAAATTTGTTTGTCTAATGGTCCTTAACACATATTTTTTTATTGCTATGAGAATATATGTATGCATTCAAGTTCAATAGTAAATGTTAATAACAAATCTTGGTATATTACAGGTATACAAAAATGATTCCGTCATGTGTGTCTGTGTTAGAAGAGCCAGTCTCATTAAAACCGGTATGCTATAATGCTTAGAATAAGTAGATATATCTTGTATTAGAAAACTTGAAACACGTAAATATAATTGCAGGTGCTGCCAGTTGAGTTTGTTAAGAATGTATATGGAGATTATTGGCAAAGGACAAAAATAATGATCTGTCATCAAAGTGGAAGAAGTTGGCCAGTATGGTTGAGAAGTGTAAGTGGAGAATCCGTTATCACTGACGGATGGATAAATATCATAAGGGATCTTGGGTTGACAAAGAAAACGTTATTGCTGTTAAGGATAATCGAAGAAAAAAGTATAGAAATCGATTGTTTCGTAGAAAACGTATGTGGTGAATCATTCTTGACAATTAACCGTTACGGAGTTTTAAAAATTATAATAAGTATAGTAATATGTTTGAATCAATATTTATTTTGTTATACTTGTCAAACTAAATGGTATAAATCTATATCTAACAATAAAATGTTGTTGTTGCATATTTCGTATGTCCGCAACCGTGCGAATAGGCTACATAGAGCGTGTGTTTAATATTGTATAGAATAGTGTGAAAACAGACAAGGTTTTGTATGTAACAAAGTCCATTCGCACGGATGGAGTCCATCCGTATGAATGGACATCAGGTCTGTCCGTTAAACGCCCATTCGTCCCTATAGGTTCATTTATTGTTATAAGTCCATCCACACGGATGGACTTGTGGTAGTCTCGGGCGGATGGACAATGTTTATATATAGGGATGAAGGGTTCCTCATTTGGATAAGCTTTTGGTTCCCAGAGGGGAGATGTTGTCCAATTTGTTTCACGGGTATGTAACTTCAAATCATTGAATAGAAACCAGTTTAAATTAACTTGTTCGGTGTCGATTCTACTTCTACTAATTTCTTATCAATAATACTCCACCGAACGGGTTATCTCGGGACCAAAACTCCGTCAAATATGTCGGATTCTGGAATCTCAATTGGTATCAGAGCTACGGTACCGATTCAATCGATCTAACAGTTGATTGAATCACCTACGCTCATTATTTTTGGATTATTTAGAGATTTTGACGTTAAACATCGAATAAACAACAAATTGAAGGTTAATTCACGGATAGATTTTGAAATTGAACACATCATTGTGTTCGTGATTGATTTTCGCACAATCCTGTGAAGTTTCATCATGAAATTCGTAGAAATAAATATTTTGGATCGAAAAATGTGATTGGGAATGTTCTTGAGATGATTAGACATTTTCGAGCGGATGAATAGATTCGCATGGATGGACATCTCGGTTCGCACGGATCAACATATTGATTCGCACGAATGGACATTCAGGATTTAAAAGTTGATTTGTTCCAAAATCAATCCATTCGTACGGATGGACCTACTCCATTCACACGGATGAACAAATTCCTAAAAAAAGGGGCATTTTTTGATCGCAATGACGAGTTGAGTCTCCAGAAAAAATTTGGTGATTGAAATTTTTTTTCAAGTTTTTTAACGACCATGCTGGGTTGTTCGGGGACACCGTCCGGGGCTTCAGCGAACAGATTTGATGATGCGATCACAGATTGTGGAAATTAGTGGGGTAGTCATGATACTGGTGCAGAATGATTATCTTCTGGGTTATCTGACTACTAATGAGCCGTAAAGAAAAATCCGCAATGATGAAAAACTAACGTTTAGGAGAAAATTGTCAGATTCTCAGTATAGTCGAGTTTTTTAGAGATAAAAGAAGAACCGGATTGCCTAATTTGAGGGGGAATTTAGTGACAAGACGTCAGAATTTTAAAAAATGAGTGGGAATAAAAATTTCATATTGAAATTCCAGCATTTTTGAAATTCGTGACGATGCAACAGCATTCGGGTGGTTACGACTTCAGATTGTCCGGGAATGTGAATCTGATCGTGGATGAAAGCTTCTGAGATCTGAAATATCCGGGAGGGTGAATCTGATCGTGGATGAAAGCTTTTGTGATCTGAATGCATTACCAGATGATTTGTTATCCGATGAAGATTTACTGATTGTGGAGAATACCATTTATACGGATCCATCATTCAGGAAGGTGCTTAAAGGTGATCACGGAAAATGGGATTTCAGATTTTCATGGGTAATCACAGATTTGATGTTAACCAGTGTGGTATTTAAAGTTTCTATCAATTGCCGGCTGGGTTTTTTTTAACATTAAAAGATCAAGCAGGCGGAATGCGCGATCGATGGTGCTGAAATGGTATATAAAAAAACAAACGCGGATGTGGCTAAAGCTGAAACAGAGAAGCCGCATTGATTAGTTTCAAGTTGGTGATTATTTGTGAAGATTGCAGTTTGGCAAATCAGAGGAGGGGTCGTGAACTATACAAACAAAGACCTGAAGGTTCATATCAGGGGGAACTGGTGCATAACGAAGATAATGCAAACTCGAATCATCAATCAAGTGGGAATCTAATGAAGATTTCAAGAAGCCTGATTGAAGTTGCAGAATATTCAAAACACGGCTCTTGGTTTTCAAAGATACGATTCGACAGTGACGGCCAAGGGGGAATGTGTTGGTGCATATTTCGTATGTCCGCCACTATGCAAATAGGATAGATAGAGCGTGTGTTGAATATTGTATAGAATAGTGTGAAAACGGACAAGGTTTTGTATGTAACAAAGTCCATTTGCAAGGATGGAGTCCATCCGTACGAATGGACATCAGGTCTGTCCGTTAAAAGCCCATTCGTCCCTATAGGTCCATTTATTGTTATAAGTGTGGTAGTTTCGGACGGATGGACAATGTCTATATATAGGGATGAGGGGTTCCTCATTTGGACAAGCTTTTAGTTCCCAGAGGGGAGATGCTGTCCAATTGGTTTCACGAGTATGTAACTTCAAATCATTGAATAGAAACCAATTATAATTAACTTGTTCGGTGTCGATTCTACTTCTACTCCTTTCTTATCAATAATACTCCACCGAACCGGTTATCTCGGGACCCAAACTCCGTCAAACCTTCCGGATACTGGACTCTCATTCACGCGCCACTTGCTTCCCTTTTTTCCATTTCGAGGATTGAGGTTGCATCTCCGGAACACATTCTTCAATGTCATCTTCTAAAGGTTGTGGTTGGGGAGACGATTCTACTGGTGTTGGTGAAGGTTGTGGTTGCGATTGAAATTGCGAGTTGAACGGGTTTCGCGTCATCATTTATTGCAACGATTGCATTTGCTGCATGGATTGGATTTGGCTCATTTGAGAGAAAGCGTTGGGGGTTTATTGGAAACCCGAGAAAGCGTTGAGAGAAAATCGCGAGGATGACCAACTCGGATCGTAGGATAGTAGCCGGGTATCGAGAAAACGTTTTGGTTTGGGTTTGGGTTCAGGTTGTTTGGATTGTATGGATCCATGCAAAAAGTATAAAAAGTTGAAGAATTTTATAAAGTTGAGAGAGAGTATTGGTTGTAGTGTTTAAAAAATTGGGTGAAAGATGTGTATTCATAGGTAAAATAATTATTATTTTTTTTTATAAAAATAGTCGTTGGGGTGAAGAATTGAATTTTGTTTTAAATTTCTAGCCGTTTACAACGACATTATTTTTGTCCTCACATGCCCCATCCTCAACGTCTCCATCCTGCCGCTCCAAACTACGCCGCCTCTATGGAAATGGTGTTGGGGGCGTCGCTGGGCCAGGGGGGGTCTGAACGACCCTACACCGAGTAGCCTAAAATTTTCAAGGGTTTCAGTCTGTGTGGGCTTTTTTTTTAATTTTATTTTTTGGCTGTATTTGAGGTTTCGAGGGTAATAATTTGGATATTGATCGATAGAAATTCTTATAATTTTAGTCATAAATTGGTAATTTGTGAATCTATTATATATTAAAATTAAAAACCAAGTTCATTGATGATTTCATATGCTTTTATAAACCGGATATGAGAAACTCAACCAGTCAAATAAGGACCCTACTTTCGTAAATGTGACAAAGGTTTAGATAAGATGGTTGTTCGCAACACAATTACGAGGTTTGTAATTTGTTTGATTGTTTGAATTATGTAAAGATATTGTTTGACATGAAGATATTCTTTTAGTTATAGCAAGTCAATTAAAAAAAATTATGGTTCATGTGGGCATATAGGATTTTTATTTGTGTTTTGTATGGTAGGTACAATCGTCAAAAGAAGTTGAGGTACTTAGTTTTGGGTAATTCTAGTGGGTTCAAAAATCGTGAAACCGAGTGGTCCAAACCGAGCTAAATTGTTCAGCTCAGTCTCCTTTACAAGTGAGTGGTTCAGTTTACGGTTGATGGTTTTAAAAACCGTTTTTTCACATACCAGTTTACGTTATGGAATGGAGCGCCAAAACTGAACCGAGCAATTTTTGTTTTGTATAAGAATCAAGTAATTATAAATATTTTTAAGTATTATATATATTATATATGTATTATTAATTTACTGATTTAACTAATTTTATTGTATTAATTTTCTTTCGTAAACACTTTAATACTCAAAAGGTAAAGGTTTTATCTTTTATTTTTAAGATGCCATTTTACTAAACTTTTGAAAATCTAATAACATAAATCGGTGCGAATCGGAAAAAAAAGCGGCCCAAACCAGTAGTCAACTTAAACCGAACTGTTTTGATAGGTTTGGCCGGTCCGGCCAACCAACCAACCGATCCGGCCAGTCCGGTTCTAGTTTTTTAAAACCGTACTTATCAGTTCGGCCCAAAAATTTCGTCAAAACCGATCAATAAGATCCTAGACGCCCCAAGCTAATTCTAGTTTTTATGGCATATTGGGTTACTTCACTTTACTTTTGGGCTTAGAGAAATCCATCAGTGGGTCAATGACGTCACATCTTCGGCAGGTGATCGAAATCTCAAATTACTCAGGTTACAATCCAGGCCAGCAGCGATTTCTGTGACTTCGAGAGGCGCTATCATCTGCTGGTATGTTCCATCTTCGGTTTATTTGCAAATTCTTAGCATGTATATATTTTCTGTGAATGGGGTTGCAAGCAATTGTTTTGGTTTATTTTCTGATCACCAAGTGTTCGACAAAATGCCACAGTGAAAACATTTGTAGTGTGAGAGAGCCCTTTTAGTTGAATTGGAATTTGATACTTGTGCTGAAAGAAACCCCATGAAATTATATGTTTCTATGACCATTTAAAAGTAAAAAAAGGTTCTATTTTTTACTTGCCTTTTCATTGTATGACTGTATTTTTGTAGGTTCTTCTAAGTTAGCAGGAACTGAAATAAAGGGTGGGTTGAATATGACTACAACATTCAAAAGCAAGATGTAAAAGAGTTTACAATTTATATTAAAAGTCATGTATAACATAGTTGGCGAAGGCGCAAAGAGTGAGCCTTGGGCTTCAGTGCAAGGTGCGTAAAAAGCATGGGGTTTTTAGGCGAGGTGTATAGTATTAAAATACAATTTTTAGGGGTTTTAGACATGTTTTAGACTTCTTTAGGGCTAGTTTAGGTTTGTTTTTAAGTTGATTCCTGGTTTGTTTAGGGTTGGTATAACTGTTTTTGACCTGGTTAAACCTGCCCATACGGGAATTTCGTCGGAGGCATGAAAAATGCAGCTGTAGGCCTGAAAGTGGGGCTTTTGAAAGGAAGCGAGAAGGCTGCGCTGGGCCTGAAAAGTGGGCGTGTGAGCCTTGACAACAGAGCTGTATAAAGATATAAGTTGGAAGAATCATGGTATATGAAAATCTAAGGGCTGCTAATTGATTTTAGAACATTGTATAAGTGTTTCCAGTTTCCAATTGTTGCACACTGTGCTTATAAGATGAGAAATATATAGTCCTAGATGGAAAGCCTCTAGCTTCTTTTTCAAAATAACCGTTTTTTGAATTGGCTCGTTTGACCCGGACCCATTCTGACTCACATACCATCCGACTCGTCCGTTTCGCCAGGTCTAATGTTGGGCAAGTTACCCGAGTAGTGTATATGGCTATTGGCTATATCAACAAGCACACATACCAGGATATACAAGTGCCAAATTCAACCCATCTGTATGCAAATGGGTCGATTTAGGTTGTGTTTTATGTCTTGTCGGGTCAAATGATACTTGTCTAGAGGAGCTTAGCTAACATAAAAAATTAGAAGGAACTGTGAAAGTTATTTATATGCAAATAGATGGATATTATATTATATCTACTACATTAAAAACTAACTATGATGAACAGTAGTTTATTTACAATAAAATATAATTATAACTATTTTAATATTAACCCTTCTTCAGCCTTTACCCCAGATTTCCATGTGGTAAACCCTTAGACGTGTGTTCGCTCTTCTACTGTTGGTAACTAAAGAACTTTATCAAACGATTGAAGCAAAAACAGACTCAGTTAAACACCGCTGCCATCAACAACGGTTTCTAAACGCTAAGTTAGGTTTATTGCTGGTAACACAATTTCCAACCCTAAGTTAGAACGAGTAGAGGCTAAAAATCGATGATTCCCCAAGAAGTTGAAGTGGAAAAAAAATTCGAACTTTGAATGTGTTGACTAATTTCTTAAGAGTTTCACTCTTTCTTTACACCTCTGATCTTCAATTTTTAATACTATAAATGTTTACTTTTATTGTGCAGTTCATCCTCACAGTCACATCTCTCTTCGTTTTGTAAATTAGGCTCTTCATTTACATCAGAAGCATCGACTACAAGCAGCCATGGAAGCGAGAACCAACCTTGGGAGTTTGTTGAAAATTTTACCACCAGTAGATTTTTGCTGCGTATACGGTTCAAGTATCCATCCCAACAATAATGACAAGGTTGTTTTTCTTAGTTTGAGTGAATTATTTTGTTACAATGAAGTTGCTAAATTATATTTTTATATATGTTTCTTTTGACATTATAGTCATCCATGGAAGATTATATTCTCGGCGTATCAAATCCTCAGCAATGGCATTCCGAGGTAATTTACTACCAATCCTGCAAACATTATCTTACAAGACCATAGCTCTCAATTGTGACGAGTCTTTTTTTTTTCTATATGTTTAAAATTTTTTTCTGTTTTTTTTAACAATCAAGAATCTGAAAATGAACCGGGTTCACTATGCCTCATGGATGGCATCTGTTGGTGGAGCAGAGCTGGTTCTTTCTCTTACTCATTTTCAAAGTTGTTAATAGCAGTCGCTACACTCGCTATAGCGAATAGCGTAGTGAAGCGGGAGCATCCCGCTATAAGGTGTCTAGCACCTAAAAAGAGATGAAATAGCGATAAAATAGGTTTTTTTTTTCTTTTTTTTAATATATACAAGCATATACTGAAAAATAACCGTATTTTAGGGGTTTTTTTTGTTATAGGATTGAAATAAGAAGCGTATATTCAAGATTTTTTATAAAATATACATATAAAGTATTTTAAAATTTTTTTAGTGTATCGCTATTTATAAAATAGCGCTCGCTATTTCGTCACTCTCGCTACATAATGTATAGGTAGCTTGTCGCTATTTACCGCTATTCGCAATTAACAACTATGCTCCGTTTCAATTTTGATTTTATTTACTACATATATAAATCAATTTGGTTGATATTTTAGATAACTAAAGCTGCAGATCGAATTGGTGTTGGTGTACACTTTAATCCATTTGTTTCTTGGAACAACAAGGTAGTTTTCTGTAAGGGGTTAAGTTTTAGTTATTTTTTAATTCTTATTACAAATTCCATTAATAACCAAATTGGTTTTGTATTATCTTAAAGTACTTCAACTTTAGAACACGTGACAGATGTACAAGTACGGGGTTGTTAGTATCGATGACTTAGTAGAAGATATGTTGAGCTGGAAAAGGTTTTATCTTAGCGGTCGCTTGCAAAAACCTGTATGTTTGATTGTTTTCTCATATAATTGTTAAAAGCCAGTTGTCTGTTATTATTATTTTTGATTTTATCTTTTTTACGTTTTTGTATTTCAGGTGCGTATAATTGTAGATAATAAAGATATAACAAATACCAATTTAATAAATTTGAGGGCTGCTTCTTCTGCTGCACTTCTGCTTTTGCCGTCAAAGTTCACTGAGGTTTACTTCCTCTATCATTATTGAAATTGGCTAATATAGTTAAACTAAAGGGTTACTTGTTACCACCTGCGCAAAACGTAGATAAAAATAAGCAAATCGTGAGAGTTAAAGTTGTTTGATGTTTTAGTTAAGGGGCTAAACATGTCATTATTAAAGTTGAGGGGCTAAAGGTGTTTAGTATTAAAGTTGAGGGGCTAAAGTTGTTTTAGTTAAAAGGGGCTAAACATGTCATTGTTAAAGTTGAGGGGCAAAAGTTGTTTATTGCAAAGTTGAGGGGCTAAAGTTGAGGGGCTAAAGTTGAGGGGCTAAAGTTGAGGGGCTAAACATGTCATTACCAAAGTTGAGGGGCTAAAGTTGTTTTAATTAAGGGGCTAAACATGTCATTACCAAAGTTGAGGGACTAAACATGTCATTACTAAAGTTGAGGGGCTAAAGTTGGTTAATGCCAAAGTTGAGGGGCCAAAGTTAGTTGATGTGACAAAATATCATATTTATAGCATATATAATTACATTAAATTTATAATATTGTTCTTTATGCAGAGAGAGCTCTATGCGAAAATATGTAGCCTCTCATATATGGGCGATTTGCGCATGCTTTTTGCAGAGGATAAAAATAAGGTAAGGTTCAGACCCGCCAATCGCTCTCTTTGAAAACATTAAGTTATGAATTTCTATTTTTTTATTATTTATTTTTTTTTAATTTCTGCTTCAGATAAAAAAGATAGTAGAGGGGCAGTTTGAATTATTCAGAAATATGTACAAGCCTCTGGTTGAAGAGTATGCAGCAAAGCAACTCCTGAGACTCTCCTCATGTGGCGATAATCAAATGAACATATCCCAGGTTTGTTTAGTGAGTCGATTTGTGTCAAATTTGGTCAAAGTTAGGGTTGGTAGGAAGTCGATATGTAAAAACAACGAAAGGGATGAAGAAAATATGTCACTTGATAAAAAGCCTGATATACATAAGAGACGAGAGATGCAGCTTCTGGTTGTACATAAAGCTTATCTGGTTGTACATAAGACTAGGGATGGGATTGGTACCGTTCCCGTACCCGTATTAGTACCGAAAATACAGGTATCAAATACCGTACCGAATATATTGGTACGGTACGGGTATTTCGGTACGGTACCCGCTTTGGTACCATTTTGTTTTTATTTTATTTTTTATCACTCGTACAAGTACTAAATTGGTAAAATCGGCACGAGTAGTCGAGTACCATACAATACGAGTACCAAATAGGTAAAACCAGTACGAGTACCAACATAGTTATCAACAGCGTTTATGGCGGCCGCTATAGCGAATAGCGTGGCGTGGCGGCCATATGCCGCTACAAGGTACAGATCGACCTTATATCGACGATATAGCGACTTCCGACGTGAAATCCGGCGACAAAATCCGGCGACGGTGTTGCTTTCAGCCGGAAACCAGGAAGAGGGGGGAAGAAGAAGACCAGCGGCTGCGTATCTACGTCTTTTAGGCTTTCAGGGTTTTTATAAGTTTAGGTTTTTAAACATTTAACCCCTCTATCTTTCATTAGTTTACATTCAGTCCCTATAACTTGTAATTTTTTACTTAAAAAGTGTAAAGATAGTTTGTCTATTTAAACATTTAACCCCCTCTATCTTCAGAAGTTTACATTTGGTCCTTAAACTTTTTAATTTATACATAAAAAGTACAAAATTAACATTATAAAATACATATATATAATATGGATAGCTATTTTTTATTTTTTAATTTATCTACTACCTTATCGCTAAACACGAAATAGCGGGCGCTATTTCATCGCTATCGCTACATAGCATATAGGTTATCTATCGCTATTGACCGCTATTCGCTATCGATAACTATGAGTACCAATATGATATGAGTACCAAATAGGTAAAATCGATATGAGTACCATAAATACTATAATACGAAATAAATGTAATATAAAAAAACTTTTAAAGTTCTATATAAAAATCGGTACCGGTACCCGTTTTTACCCGTACTTGTACCGATACCGAAAGTACCGAATACCAAAACCAATAAAATTAGGTGCCGATACATGTACCGAATACCTAAAATCGGTGCGGGTACGGATATTTGCGAAAAAAAGCTCATCCCTACATAAGACCACGTGTTTGACCATTAGTTATCGAAAACTTATAACTCTTCATTTAATGCCAGGATTATAGCTTATCGGCAACTTCTTCCGTTGTATCGTCTCTACCCGAGTCTGTGAGAAGCCAAATGGGAATGGGGACGGTTGAAACGAAAGCAGGTAAGCAGAGCGGATTAAGTTTGTAAATAAAAAAAGTATAATCTAATGAGGAGTCCTGAAATATGAAAGTTGTAACTTCTGGTTATTAATGTCCTTGAAGGTCAAATTAGTAAATTGACAATTGGATCGCGGGAAGAGGCTGCAGCGCTCATGCAAAAGGTTTTGAGGCGTAGAGTTATGATTTCAAGCGCAAGACAAGCGGTGGCTGGTTTTATCGCTGTCGGAGCTGTTCATGGAGTCAAATATCTTGGTAAAAAGATGATGAAAGCCTGGAAATCTTCATCCAAGTAAGTTGGTTTTTAGCTACAAATAGAGTTTTTAAAGTTAGGCTTTAGAGGTTTTTTTTTTAATATTTTATTTAACTAGAAAAAACCAATGTAGAGTTGATTTCTTTTGATTTAGTTTTCTATATGGATTATGTGAAAAGTGTAATAATGTAAACTATTTAATCATCTTTTATACATTGGTGAAGTAGGAACGGATTGCCATTAACGTATTATGTATTAGAATAATATTGTTCTTCAAATAAATTAACAGAAGCTATTATATAATATTATCTACATCTTATCATTCTCAGATCCTACCGTATCTTTGCTATTGGTGAAATTTACTGAGTATGATGAGTTCTAAAAAAAGTAAAGATTAAATGTTACTCTAAAACTTGGAATTTTTAAAGTTCTAAATTGGATCAGAAATCTGGATGAAAGTTGTTTCAATCGGTATTGTGAAAGCTTATATTGCGGAGAAGATCAATAACTATGTAGGGGGAGGTTCATTTGAGAAGAAATTTAATGTGAGAAGAAAAAGAAGAAAAGGTATAATGGCAAAACATTAAATAGTTTATAACTCCTCCATTAATTATGTTATCTCTCATTAATAAAGCAAAAAACATTTTATCCTACACATTTCAAAATTTATCCTACATATATGTTACACTTATCGAAGTTTACCCTACGCATATCTAAATTTATCATACACATTTAAGAATTTATTCTACACATACTAAAATTTATCATACACATATTTAAAGTTGTCCTTCATCCCAAATTATTTTATCTTGAAATAGTATCTTTAAAAGTGAGTTACAATTTTAATTAGTTACCTAATTATATATCTATACAAAAAGTAACTAACAGCCACCACCGGGCTAATGAATAGTCGTGTCTCCACCAAACAACCCGTTTCAACAATATAATCATTTCAACCAATAGATATTATAAAATATAATCCGTTGCCATGGTAGTTATGCATATTCAAAACACAATTGATGCCGGTTCAATACCCATACACACCGTTCCTTTTACCAATTTTCATATCATTTTTTTTTTATCAATCCCACTTTCCTACACCCAACAGAAAATTGCCACTCAAATATATATTATGATTTATGAACCATTCAACTTTCAATTTCTTATATCCAAATCCATTTTAGGGGGTGTTTGGGATTGCGTTTTCAACCTGATTATTTGATTATTGTGTTTTGAAATCGCAAAAAATCTATTTTGAGTGTTTGGTAAAAAATTAATAAAAAGTGATTTTCTACGTTTTGTAGAGTTCAAAACGTGATAATCCATAAGTAGGTCACCCCTTGCTGCAGGAAAACGTGATAATCCAAAAACTGATTTTTTACGTTTTCACTTATTTATTTTTTTAAAATATATATACTTGCCAAACACTCAAATAGTTGATTATCTGATTATTGTGATATCAAACAACATAATCAAATCCAAACAATGTTGATTATCTGATTATTGTGATATCAAACAACATAATCAAATCCAAACACTATCTTTCTGCAGCACGTTTTGTTACAGCAAATTATCTGATTCTGATTATTCAAAACGCATAATCTATTTTCAAAACTCAACCCCAAACACCCCCTTAGTCACCCGCTCCAACATTTATTCCACGCACAGTCGCACACTGTATTCATTCTCATCAACGCAATTCATGGTTTTCTGTAACCGTTTTTCAAAATTCGTAAGCATTCTTTATCGTTCCATCTAATTAGTTGATTCATACCTATGTAAACTTAAATTTCTTTACTAATCTTCCATTTAATCTTCATTTTCAAATCTGTCTTCCATGGTTGTTCCTGTCATCGCCAGTTCGTTTTGGCAAACAATTTGACTTTCTTCACGTTCGTTCCTGGCTGGTAACCGCTTATCTGAGCGTAGAATCCGGCGATGCATTTTCAAACAGGTCGAAGATTTGACGGTTATCGTGATTGAGAACAAGTAATGAACCAGAAGGAATGTCGATATTTTCATCATCATATCCAAGGAAGTAAAAAATGGTATAAGAATCTGAATGACTTACAAAAATGAATTCTACTTCATTGATTTTAGTCGGCTTATCTAAAACTGATGTATACATACCATTGTTGAACTGCCTATTAATATTCATCTTCCACTCTATTAATGTACCAATTCACTCAATCATTTGATATATTTTATATAATTGTGATTACGCATTGAATCGATAATCGACAGTTGCGTATATTCAACACGTAAATTATGATTAAGTTCACGTACATTAATTTTTTGTTCCCGCAATTAGGTTTGCATAAATTGCGATTCGGTTTACACGATGTGCCGATTTCCTTCCTTGAATCCTTTATCTTTAGATCATTATTTTACAAACTGTGATGTTTTGTGTTGTCTTTGAACAAACCAAAGGTACATAATAAGCGAAGGAGTATAATAAGTATTTTTGTGATTGTTAACTATGATATTAACGGCATATAAATTATATAAAAATGAATCTGTGCTCTAATGACTTCATTTGACATTTATATTCACTTAAAAGATTATCATCCTCAATGAATAATTAACTTTTATCATTTATCCATGACGTTGAATTAATCTATGAATTATATTTATGACAACCAAACAAAATCGTTATTTTACATTGAATTAAATTACCACTATTCTTTCATGCAAATATTGGAAAGATCAATTAACTTTTATCATATGTCTTTATAGTATTTTAATTTGATAAACTATATACCTAAATGGTCGCAATACTTGATGTATAATTACGTGTCACATGCTTACAAACTTTTATGTAGTAGCGTATGTCTTATGTCAACTATTATATAAAATAACATTGGTTAATTCGGATATTCAAATGAACAAATTGTTAGTTTGGATTATAATAAATTCAAATCCAGCTTACACTAGAGGCTAAATGGTTTTAGGTTAGCAAATGAAAATTTTAGTTTGGATTATAACGTTGGTTAATTAACAACCCGTCGCAACGCGCGGGTTAGCGTAAACTCGTTAATTACAATTAGAAAATTTACCTATATGTCCTTATTAATAACATTAAATACACATATTAAATGAAGTAAAATGAAACATTTCTATTGGTTTAAAACTTATTATTTTTATTCTTACAAAATTTTTCTTCTCATTTGAACCCTCCACTAACTATGTGTTAAATAATAATAAAAACGGAATACATCAGTGTTTATTGCACATGGAGAACTGAAGCAAGCGCCTAGTAACTAGAAGCGCAATCAATGGGCTTAGGCACATGAAGCGAGGGCTTTTAATAACTATGATCTAAAGAAGCCGGGCCACTATGTCAATGGCGTAAGAGGCGCTTTTCTCGGCGCTCAGATGAGGCTAGGGCGCCTCAACGACACACAGGGCGACCATCTTGTGAAAGTGCATGTGTGGCTTGTCCGCCGAATTTCCAAAACGAGACTAACTTTATCAAAGTTGAAAAAAAGTTAGAAAGAGAAAATGAGAGCAACCTTTAGAAGACTAGGAGATTGGTTTTTTTAGTTGTGACTTGGGTTGGGCCAATAACTTTTTTTTTATTACACAAAAGAAAGGAAAACTGTGTGAATATATTAAATGGCACCCAATTATTTATTTTGGAATTATTATTCACTTTTCTTATTTTAGTTTGTTACAAAAAATAATCTATATAAAAAAACTTTATTGATTATCATTGTTGTAATATTTAGAATTATATACTATTATTTGTAAAATAGTATTAAATTATTAATTTTCACCGACTATTATGTGTTTTTTTTTTAATAATGTTTTGGTAGGAGATTGTTATAGAACTAGAGATACACTTTAGAAATCTTAATTTGCCTTTTCTGTTGTGACTTGGGTCGGGCCAATATATGTTTTCCTTACAAAAAAATGTGTAAACATAATAAGATGGCACCCAATTATTTATTTTGGAATTATTATTCACTTTTATTATTTCGCTTTGTTATAAATAATCCATATATAAAAATGATATTGATTATTATTGTTGTAAAATTAGAAAATGTAGTATTATACTAGGTTATAATTTCATGTATTACACAACTTGAAGAATGATCCTTTGACAGAAGGTTGTAAAGTGTAGAAATTTAAAAATAATGTGGATGTAGATGTCCAAAGGTTTTTTAAAGTGGCCAACAATAATTTTAAGGTCTTACCATAGGGTTGTAAAATGATGTTTACTCTTATGTTTTTAAATGGTTAACAAGCGAAAGAAACCTATTAGTTGCAAAAGCTCTAAAACCTGTAGTATTAAATTAAAGTTGTCTTAATTAAACTTATGCTTCCATTGCTTTATTCCCTTATTAGCAGTATCGGTTTTTTTTTTTTTTTTTTTTTTTTTTTTTTTTTTATCATTTGTATTTTTGAGCTTCTTTACCTGTGTTTAATAAATTAAGTAATTTTTTCTATTGTCTTATTACTTATAAGAAATATAGTACAAAGTAAATTATACATATATAAATCAATCATGCATTACGTCAATTTGTTTGTGTTATTTTATTTATGTATTAATAATTAATCTAAATAACATTTTTAAGCCTATGAGGTTCACGGATTATATCATAGTTAAAATTATATATAAAGATTTAGTATAGAAGAAACTAGGTTATAACCCCGTGTATTACACGGGTTGAGTAAATAAATTTATATATTAAATAATAAAACATTATATCTTTAAAAACTTTCTTTATCGCACGTGTTGAATAAATATAATTTTATATATTAAATAATAAAAAGTTATATATATATAAGAACCATATTGTACGGGTTGATTTAATGTAATTTTATATACCAAATAAAAAAAATTATATCTTTAAAACCACATGTATTACACGGATTGAATAAATGTAATATTGTTTACCAAATAATAAAATAATACATCTTTAAAAAAACCTCATTTATTACACGAGTTAAATAAATGTAGTTTTATATACCCAATAATAAAAAAGTTAGTAAATGTAATTTTGTATAGTGAAAATAAAAATATTTAATATATTAATAGAAAGTTTGGTTTTCGTGATATATAATTTGTTTTATTTAAAATATTTTAAATTAACATTTTACAATTTCGGTTATTAGAAAAATAGAAGAATGGTATTCGAAATTTAAAGTAGGATAAAATTTAATATTAGCTCATCATTCATTTATTTATTGAATTAATATAAGATAAGTTTGAAAGTGAGACGAGAAAATTATAAAACCTACAATTAACGACACGTGTCACACATTAATGTTTTATTATATAGTATAGTATAGTATAGATAAAAAGTTAGATTGATATAAATAGATTATTTTGTTGTAGCAAAATTTGTTAACAAATTCTCAATAAATTTAACCCATTATTTAAAACTCCGTAAGTGTATAAATGTTAAATAATATTAGTTAGAGTAAATTACGATTTTGGCCCCTGTGTTTACATCACTTTTACCATTTTAGCCCAAAAAAGAATTTTTTAACATCTGAGTCCTCAACGTCTTTTTTTCTAACCCTTTTGGCCCCTAACACTAACCCCATCCATTAAATGTTAGGGGCCAAAAGGGTTATAAAAAAGACGTTAGGGGCCAAAAAGATTAGAAAAAAAACGTTGGGGGTTCAGATGTTAAAAATTCTTTTTGGGCTACAAGAGTAAAAGTGATATAACGACAGGGGCCAAAATCGTAATTTACTCTTTTAGTTAAATAAATAATATTATAAATGAGAAGGAGATTAAACTAAATAATAATTAACCATAAGAAATTAAACTAAATAATATTTAGTAGGAGGATTATATATAATTAATTAAAAAAGATTAAACTAAAATAATACTTATCTATAAAACATGGCCTAATATGATGACAAGTGTCCCAAAAATGGTTTCTTTTATTATATAGTATAGATTAAAAACTTAAATATGATCCGGGTGGAATGTTTGAGGGAGTATGAAAAGTTGCCACGTGATTTATAGCGGTATTAAGAGAAATTTTTATCTTTTAACATTGTTCTTATATTTTAGCTTGCGCAAATCGGGGACCTTTGACTATATAGAAGTCGAGACAATAAGCTTAAAGTTTGCCTTTGAGCAACCTCTTAAACTCTCTTTAGTATTATTTTAAAAAAATAGCAATCGCATGCAGTAGAAGAACTATAGTCAATGTAGTTCTAGTCAATAATTTGACCGTGTATAGTTTATCAAGCATCATGAAGGAAGCCTAGAAGTTCTAAGGCTATGCGGTATGAAGATGGTCCTCCCTTGGAGGATGATCCGTCACGTAGGATCCATGTAGGATGGGAGTGAGGATGGGACAAAGAGGACGGAGGTATGGAAATGGGGGGATGGACCTAAAATGTATATGTATATATTGTATGTATAGGTGTGAGAGAGAGGGAGAGGCCTTTGTTTTGTCTTCTTGTGGAGCGTCCCCAGCGTCCCATACTCGACGCCAAGGACGAAGCTGGGTGGGGGGGGGGTGTGGATGGGCGCTGGACCGGAACTATCCGGGGACGGTCCACATACCGTCTGCCTAATGAACTTCGACAAGGTCTACAACTATAATATGAGTGATCCCCCTATGGCATCGATCGTTGGTCACTAGCGAGTTTCTGTAACCCTACTTTCTCTCACATCTATTTAATGACCTATTTCAACTTTTTGATTAAGCTCTTATACCAAAATCCTTAGAAAATTCCAAAGTTTCTAGAAGTCAAAATCTGAAGGAGAAAGAGAAGATAAAGTTACACGAGTTTTTTTTCCATAGTGGTGTTGATGGAAAAAGTATTTACCAAAATAGTGTTGTTGAAAAAATATTTACTAAAATGGTATTTTTAAAGGTTAATTTGTTTCTCACTCCTAACCTCATTGAATAAACCAATTTATTAAATAATTATTACTTTATTGAGTCTCTCACTTAACTTATTTTTAAGATTCTTAAAAACAACTCCTTTTTATGTAAAACCTACATAATAAAAATTCTTAAAATATGTAGTTAATTAAAAATAAACTACGTGTGATTTGCATCATGTTATAATAAAATACATCATGCTTGGGGACTTTTTCAAAAAAAAAAAAACTTGATTTTTCACTTTCAACCTTAAAGTTTTTTCTTTTACATTTTAACCCATTTGAAATTTTTACTTTTAACTCAAACTTTTTCATCTTTTGTAATTTAACACAACACTTTATTATTTACAACTTTGGTCCCCCATACTTTTTATCTTTCGCAAGTTTTTCGTTTTACGTTTCGTTCTAAGTTTTGCGAGTTAACATGTCGCAGCATGCATGTGAGGTTCAACGTTTTTGCTCTATTTTTTTATATTTGACAGACCCGTCGCAACGCGTCCATTTTTTCCCTTTTGAAAACTTCCCCGCAACGGGCGGATCCTAGATCGACTAAGTTATTATTTTGTACGTTTTACGTTTCTGGTTAATTTCTTCGCATTAAGACACTGTAACGGGTGTGCGTGGTTCAACGATTTTAGTCTCCTTTTCGTTCAGTGTAATTCTTACCATTTTATCTATTTTATTTTTACGATGTTGAGAGTCGATGTCATTGTGGCATTGGTGCTAATTGGCACGGTTTTACGAACGTTTTAAACCTATTAAATTTTTTACTAATATTTTGTTTCGGTTTACCCATATACTTCCTTTACTTAAAAACTATTTTTTACATGCATATTTTATGTACGAGTATGTATAAATATGATTTGTTCTACATTCCGACGTAAACTTTTTTTATAGACGAGTCAGGTCAAATATAATATGTTTTCGTTTAGAGAAACCATTTTTACGTGCATATTTTTATGTACGTTTTGGTATAAATTCTTATTATAAGTTTCGACGTAAATTTTTTTGGGAAATGATTCAGGTCAAATATAATATGTTTTCGTGTTTATTTTACGTATGTTTCGTAAAGTTTTTTTCGAACCGAGTGGAGTCAAATTATGGTTTCTTTTTCTCCCTTTTTCCAAAAGCTCTAATTAACCCCTTTCGATTACATGTGCATATTTTCCTTCATACCCGTTACGTTTTCTATGTATGAGTTGGGTCACATATAATACGTTATGATTGTTTGATATGAATTCCATTTACTTTACGTTTGATCCAATCACAATGCTTATACAGGTTACACTGAGTTTAACTAGATACGTCGAAATGTGTGTTTTCATATGGTTAATGCATCATATAACGTTTGGACTAATCCATACAATGTTTACGATGTACCCGCGACGCAACGCGGGCGGGTCTTAACCCTAGTTATTTGTTATTTTAAAACTAGATAGTTTAATATGTGTTTAACACATTTTATTATGGACCCTGTTATTCTAAAACTAGCTAGTTTAATACATGTTTAACACATTTTATAATGGACCCTATTATTTGATATCTTTTTATATTAATTTAAAACATAATATAAGAAAATCTTTTATATTTACTGGTTTAATTGTAAAATATATTTCTCTTATATTTTACTAAAATTCACTCAAATACTATTTTGAAAATCTAGAAATAAGTTACTATATTATGCTATTTATAAAAAAAAACATAAGTCAAAGGAATATTAGCAATGATCATATATACATTTTTGAGTGAATTTTCAGTTTGTTTTCCTTTTAATACATAACTAGTAATTAGACTCACGCGCGTTGCGGCGTGAGTACATTGCAAACATCGAATAGATTAGTCGAAGCGTTATGTATAGTTTTGATACAGAGAGTTTATTTCACAAAAGACACTTTTTACGTTTTCATTTAGAAAAGCCTAAATAGGCATGAGGTTTACATAATAATGGAAAGAATTAAACTGGGAATAAAATAACAATCCCATATAATTCGTGATGGACAGTAAAATAAGGAGAGGAAATATTGTATTTCTATACTCCCCCTCAAGATGGAGCGTGTAGATTTCGCATGCCCATCTTGACGAGTAACGGTTCAAGTTGACGTGAGCCCAACGGTTTAGTGAAGAGGTCGGCTATTTGCATCTTCGTGTCAATGCGGAGAGGTTCGATTTCTTGAGACTCAACCCGTTCTTTGACAAAGTGACAATCCATTTCCACATGCTTCGTTCTTTCATGGAAAACCGGGTTGTTGGCGATATGTCGAGCCGCTTGGTTGTCACAAAAAAGTGGTGTAGGCCCAAATTGTTCAGTTTCAAGACCCTTTAGGAGCCATCGCATCCATAAGATCTCACTAGAGGTTGTTGCCATGGATCGGTATTCTGCTTCGGCCGAATAATGGGAAACGACGGATTGTTTCTTGGACTTCCAAGAGATGGGAGCTCCCCTCAATAGTAGAAGGTATCCAGTTCTTGATCTTCTTGTGAAAGGACAACCTAACCAATCGGCATCACAATAGGTGACCAAGTTTGCTCCTCCGCCTTTAGGAAAGAAAATTCCCTGTGCCGGTGTTGCTTTTAGGTACCGTAGTACTCGCATGACGGCATCTAAGTGACTTTTGGGCGGATCAGACACAAATTGGCTTAGGACACTTACTGAATACGCCAGGTCTGGTCTTGTGGCTTGGAGGTAAAGCAACCTCCCCACCAACCGTCTATACATGTTTGCATCGACGCGAGTATCTTCATTGTCTTCTTCGAGTTTTAGGTTTTGTTCCATGGGGAACGTGCATGGCTTGCATCCTAGCATCCCACTATCCTCCAAGATGTCTAGAGTGTACTTCCGTTGGCTAAGAACTAACCTGTTTTTGGTGCGAGCAGCTTCGATTCCAAGAAAGTACTTAAGGGGGCCAAGGTCCTTGATGCGAAACCTTGTATCTAGGTAACCTTTTGTCTCTTGTATTTTATCTTGGTTGTTTCCCACTATGATGACGTCATCGACGTATATGAGAGCACCAACGAACACCTTCCCTTTCTTATAAGTAAAAAGGGAGTGGTCTGCGAAGGATTGTTTGAACCCAAGTTCGAGTAAAACTGACGTAAATTTTTTATACCAGTTTCTCGAGGCTTGTTTCAACCCGTATAACGACTTTCGTAGCCTACACACTTTTCTTTCTCCCCCTTTGTCGTAACCGTGTGGGATTCTCATATAAACTTCTTCATGTAAATCGCCATGCAAAAATGCATTATTCACATCCAGTTGATGGATGGTCGATTCCTTTTTAACGGCGATGGCGAGAAGACTTCTAACTGTGACTAGCTTAGCCATCGGTGCAAACATTTCATGATAATCAACGCCCTCCATTTGAGTGTATCCCTTTGCCACGAGCCTTGCTTTGTACCTTTCTATTTCACCATTCGGTTTGTATTTTATTAACCCATTTTGAGTCTATAGCTCGTTTTCCATCCAGAAAATCTTCTATGGTCCAAGTGCCGTTTTCTTCAAGTGCTTTTATTTCCCTTTGCATGGCATCCCTCCAATTTTCATCCTGCATGGCTTGTTTAAAAGTTTTTGGCTCATCATGGTTAGTGATGGCCGCCAAAAAAGCTTTGTGTGAACTTGAAAATTTTTCATAAGAAACAAAGTTTGCAATGGGATATACCGTTGAGGATTGTTGATCGGAGGCGGGACGACCATGGTCTATGGAGTGGGGAAGTTGGACGTCATAATCGTTAAGATGAGCGGGCCTAGATCTGGTTCGTTTTTCTCTAGTCGGCCCAACATTGTTGTTTGGGGCCTCGAAAATTTCAGGTTCACTTGGTTCCTCTAGCCCGTTAGGGGTATTATCATCTGGTGTGTTTTCAAAACGATCGATTAGGCTGTGAAGGCCCAAATCTCCCAACTCAGCTTGTTCAAGGTTGTGGGCGTCATTTGGGCCCAAATCTTCTGTTTCCTTTTGTTCCTCGCTTACTTTATTGGGTCCGTTCCCATTTGTCCATTCTTCTACAATGAATGGATAGCGAAAAACATCCTCTTCCCTCACTTCTTTTTCTATGATTTTTGTTGCAAATGGGAACATATTCTCGGAAAACTTGACGTCTCTAAACACAATAATTTTGTCATGCTTGGGATCATAAATCTTATATCCCTTTGTCCCACCTGGATAGCCCATGAACACACCCGGTCTTCCTCTTATCTCAAATTTGTCACCCTTAGTTTAATGCTTCGATAGTAAGCCAAGCAACCAAGAATTCTCATATGATCATAACTTGGTCTTTGATCATATAATAATTCATATGGGGTCTTGTCTTCAATCACTTTGGAGGGCAACTTGTTGATGACGTATGCCGCGGTTAGGATGCATTCAACCCAAAACCTTATTGGAAGATTTGCTTCAATTTTGAGTGTTCGGGCCGTTTCTAGCAAGTGTCGGTGTTTCCTTTCCACTACTCCGTTTTGTTGTGGAGTGTATGGACATGTTGTTTCCAAGAGGATCCCTTCCTTAGCATAAAAAATTAACATTTGATTTGAGGTGAATTCTCCACCGTTATCACACCTAATTCTCTTAATATTTCTTTCAAATTGCGTTTTAATCATCTTGTGAAAATTTGTTAAATATGTACTTGCCTCATATTTGTGTTTGAGAAGAAAAACCCAAACCTCCCTACTGTAATCATCAACTATTGTTAAAAAATAGTTTGCTTTCGAAACGGTGTGTCACAACCCCGATCCCTATCCCGGGAGCGGGCGGCCGTGAACCAGTTTCGGTGGTATCCTGTTATTGTCTAATTTGGCAGGGGAATTTTCATTAGGACCGTAGTTAGGAAATATTTTATCAGAGTAAAATACCACACTTTTATAATATTAAACACATGGGTAAAACCCAAGTTTTCAGTACACACATTTTCATAGGGGTACACCCTATTTTATTTAATAAAGACATCAATTTTATTATTAGGTAACTTTATTGCCACTTTTCCAAGCCTTCAGTGCTGTCTAGTTGGCTTTCTATTTGGCTTTCACACTTTGTTACCTGAAACGCGTTTAAAAATATTTTGTCAGTGGGAAATACTGGTGAGTGAATCCCAGTTTAATCAAGTTCTAATAAAAACCATTTTTCAGTATTGAGGACGGTCTCGCAATTACATTTGTTTCCAAGTTATAACAATTAACATCCATGGTACTGTCATATTCAACTTGTGGAAATGTTACTCCTTGACCAGGTGGTAATAAATTTTGTATACAAAACCCCAACATACTCATGATAATTGTATTCTTACAAATACTCAATAACTGCTTAATATATAATTAATTAAGTGAGGTTTTGTAAAAACAGTTTGCATAAAGGAGATTACTCACAAAAAGGTTTAAACAAAAAGAGGATTACTCACAAAAAGGTTTACACAAAAGAGGATTACTCACATTGCTGTCTTAGATTATCCTTTAGGGTTTCCTGGTGACAATCTATAAATTACACAAATGTACGCGTGTTAGTATAATAACCCATTTTAACATTAGCAATACCCTTCCCGAGACGGCATTCCAACGACTACGTCAGGCAGAACCACGACAGCCGTTATGGAACCCTAGATCAATCGAGCAGAGTATCTAATACGTCTCCAGGGGTTATGATACTTACATCGTAGCAGAACCTCGCTATTTAGGGGGATATTAGACCCAAGTATAATGCCTACTATCTAAAATTGAGAGAGAAAGAAAGATTGGGATGAAACTGACTGAAGACTCGATGCCTGCTTATATAGGGCTTCACTTCAGCTTTTACGCGGCCCGCGTAAATGTAGACAAGGGTCTACGCGACCCGCGTCAAACCCTTGTCAACGCGTAACTTAGCTGGGTCATCGACTAGACTTGCCGGGTGTTGGGCCACGTGGCCACACCGGGCTGCGCCACATCTTGGGCCTCTCGCGGCCCGCGTAAGTGTTAAGGGTGGCTTACGCGGCCCGCCTAAAACCCAAAAATCAGTTTTTAGTTATTTTTATTAATATTTAAGGTATTCGGGGTCCGTTTTCACGTACGGGGTGTTTTTAGGGACATATTGGGATATTTTAAATATTTTTAGGGTGTCGGAAATTATTACAAGGGTGTCGGTTTCAGGTTGTTATATCCTCCCCACCTTGTTTTAGAGCTCGTCCTCGAGGTCTACTTGAACAGGTGTGGATATTTCCTTTGCCTTTCTGATTCAAGCTCCTATGTATACTCAGGTCCTCTTTTGGAGTCCCACTTCACTTTTGTAACACCTCGAAAATTCACGTCCTATAATGTATTGACACGTGTCATAAGCTTTGAACGTGTGAAAGAATACTCTAGAAGGACTAAAGTTGTCAAACATGGAAAATATGTGAATATAAGTGTTCAAAATGTCAACAATGGATAAATGTACCCTACAATATCCCTACATGATGTTTATACCCTTAAACGAATGATTCATGGATCATACGAAGCTAATTATGAAAGAAAGTGAGAGATTACAAACTACAGGGGTTAAATGTGTCAGCATGTTTAAAGTATACCTCTGAGTGACCTTTAGCAAACCCGAAGCTTTGTAACGATCAATTATGCTCACTAGAATACATGATAAAAATTTCACCAAGTTTCGCTATCATATGAGAAAGTTATGACAATATTCGTATACGAGGAGTTAAAAGCGTCAACGTTGAAATTTATGACTTTTCGGGTAACCATAAAGTTAACCAAGGACTTAACAAAGTTTGGTTATGTCTTAAGGCCCTTAAAGGTCAATTTAGAGGGCTCAAAGTGCAAGAAATCATGTTAAGATCAAGTGTAGAAGGACCAGGGACTAAAATTGACAAACTGCGAAAATATGCCAATTTGAACTATAACGAACATTCCGGAACATGACCATAAGTTAAACATACCATAAATATCCTTTACATAGCTTAGAAATAGGCTTTAAGGGGTTCGGTGTGCTAAAATAAACTTGTGAGTCATTCAGGGACTAAAAGCGTCAAAAAGTGCGTAAGTTTGCATTTTCGCGCATAACTTACGTTCTGAATACACCTGGACATCCAAAATTTTATGTAAGCACTAGAATATTTTATTTTAGTGTTTGGCATAAGAAAAACCCATTCGTCACGCATTTTGGATCGTCTTTCGCGCTTATGCGCATTCCGTCGTAATTAAGCGAACATCGCAATCGTACGACCAAACGAACCGACATACGGGATATTTTTGAGCATGTTTTATGTCCACAATGTTTAGGCATCATTTTAGGGCCTTAAAGTTAACTTAACGAGCCTTAAACATGTCGGAAATGGCCTTAATACACAACGGGGACTGAAATGGAAGCTTGGAAACTGTTTGCTGATCGGAAGGACCTTAGCGTGACACCTAGCCCCCTTGGCGTCACGCGAGGCCCCTTCAGACCAGCAAAAGTTGTTTAATCAATTGTAAATAGCTTCTAAACACTCCAAAGGCCAATGCCACATGTTAATCCCTGATGTTGGGGGGCCAAACTTGGGTACCAAGGTGTTGCAACAAGTGTATGGGCAAGATCAAAGCACGGTATTCGAGAAACGATCCTAATGGTTGTCCATTTACTATAAATACCCAAACCATTCACTTTCAAAACCCACAAATCTGATCTAAGAATGCTCTAAGTTGAAGCCATTGCTTCATACCTGAGTTACTTGGATCAAGATTAGCTTTCGGGGACCCTTTGTAAGTGTTCCTTCGTTTTTTTATTCGTTTTAGCGTTAAAGTCAAACTTTGTTTGACTTTCTGCATTGACCAGTTTATGGTCAATGCGAAGTTCATTTGAACTTCATAACGTGAGCGTAATCAAGATGGCTATAGTCCCTAGTGACTATACCTACTGATTACCACGTTATCTAGGCTCAGTGACGAGTCGTAGTTTCGGCCAAAATGCATATTCTTGCGTATTTTGTAACCAAACTACTCTTAGGTATCAAAACCGTTTGTTTTGATACCAAACCTATTTTCTAAACTTAGTTAAGCATGTTTTCACATGCTTAGCTCGTCACTTTTAGTTTAGTGCTTATGTAGGGTCGTAAGGTAAGCGATCTAAACAATCGCTTATACTTTCGAACCCGACCCGTTTGGTCGATCATTAGGATCCGACCAAACACATTAGGTGACCATAGTATATAGGGAATAACCTTCCGAGGTTATACCTAATGGTCACGACGTTTAGTTAGTTGTATGACAGGTAGTATATATGCCTTAGGTAAATGACCAAAATACCCCTTCGGGGCTTATATTGAGATTAAACTCGTTTTGGGCATATTGGAAGGTATCCTACTGATATCACAACATATTTAAGGCATATTAACTTAGGAAACCTGTATATGACTCTTATGGTTACTCGTTACGCGCTTGTCGCGTTCGGATCGGCTTTTGTGACTAGTTTGCATAAATTAGCCGAAACGGGTCAAACCATATCTTTTTGGTCCCAAAATCCAGAATGTGTGTAAGTTGCCCATATTAAACAAGCATACAAGCTTGTCGGGTCAAAAACCACATTCTAAACCGGTCTTCGCCTTAGCATGCGTTTGAACCGTATCTTCCTCTTTAAAAACTAACCGGTCTAAGCATAGGCTTAATTAAAGACCCGTTAGAAATCTAATAGGTTATTAAAAACCTTCGTTCCAGATTAAGAGCCCCAGTAGAAGTACTTGTGCTTGCTGAATTGATATACGGCTGGGATTGAATTTATATTTAGCTCAGGTAAATACTCTTAACTTATTTTCCCTATACGGGCTTGGGATATGGTATTATAACAATACCGCTTGGTTGGGTATTGAATGTTTAATCGTATTGTGATTAAATTATTGAGGTAACCCGTTTTAATCTGTATTGTTTGAAATAAAAGCCTTTAGGGGTTAATGAGCATGTCCCGGATATCCTTGACATCATTGTATTATAAAATGGCCACGCCTTAAGAACGGGGTGTAGGCATGCACTGAAAGTTGCTTAAAGGGAAACGGTATCTCACTCTCTTGTGGGCTTATACTTGTGGCGTGTCTGTTAATCTTGACTCGGTTTCTACATAGGGCCCTGAACGTATAACGAACCTGTAAATCTGTATACAAGATTATTTATATAATTGTCCCAAGTTATAAAAGATTAATTTTGCGTTGTGCATTTTAATCAAAGTGTCAAAATATTTTGTGCCTGGTGCATCTAAATCAATTTTTCTTAAACTCTTTTCAAATGAGTCGGTTGAGTGTATTTACCAGTGTAAACTGACGTATTTTTCCAAAAAGGTTAAGTGACAGGTACTGAACGTACTTGGCTGGAAGCTCAGGGCGTTAATAAGGAATCTTGCAAGATCTAGGCGTCTAAAGTCTGTTGAACAATGTTTATGTTTTAAGATCCGCCTGTGGATCCTTTACTTTCCGTTGTAATACTTGATATTACTGTATATTCGGATTGTAATATATTTATCTTTTACTTCCGCTGTGCATTTATATATTGTGTTGTTTGACTATGATGATATCAACTACGTCACGATACTCCCCACCGGGCCCACCGGTCAAACGTGGAAATATCGGGGTGTGACAACTTTGACCAGAACTAATCTCTTATGCTTGACATTCTTAACTTTTTCTATCTTCAATCTGTAGAGGCCTTTCTACAAATTTGAGTTGTTCATTTACCTTTATATCCTTAAGAGGCACTACGAGTGATTCATCAGCTAAGCATTTCTTGAGATTAGATACATGAAATACATCATGTATTCCTGCCATTTCCTCTGGCAGTTGTAGCTGATAAGCTACAGGTCCTATTCTTTTAATAATCTCAAAAGGTCCAACATACCTGGGACTTAGCTTCCCTCTTTTGATGAATCTTACCACTCCTTTTCAAGGAGAGACTTTTAACAATACCTTGTCACCTACCTGAAATTCTAACGGCTTACGTCTGTTATCAGTGTAGCTCTTCTGTCGATCACGTGCTGCTTTCAGTCGTTCTTTGACTTGAATGATCTTGTCGGTTGTTTCTTGTACTATTCAGGTCCAGATAGTTGCTTTTCCCCAATTTCTGCCCAACAGACCGGGGTTCTGCACTTTCATCCATAAAGTGCTTCGAATGGTGTAGCATTGATACTTGTCTTCCATTGTCTGAATTGTCCTTTCGCTTTGTCCGTCCGTTTGAGGATGGTAAGCTGTGCTTAGATTCAACTTGGTTCCCATTGCTTTTTGGAAACTTGCCCAAAAATGAGAGGTAAAACGACTATCCCTATCAGAAACAATTGATAAAGGTATTCCATGTAATGAAACTATTTCATTTACATACAATTTGGCTAATTGTTCCATGCTGAAAGTCTCCTTCATTGGTAGGAAATGAGCTGACTTGGTTAGCCTATCTACAATCACCCAGATTGTATCATTACCTTTTCTTGTTTTGGGTAATTTGGTAACAAAATCCATTGTTATCAATTCCCCTTTCCAAACTAGCATCTCTAACTGTTGTAACAAACCTGAGGGTTTCTGGTGTTCAGCTTTGACTTGTGAACAAGTTAAACATTTAGAAACATAAGCTGCTATATCCTTTTTCATTCCTATCCACCAGAAATTTTTCCTTAAATCCTGGTACATCTTATCGCTTCCTGGATGCATCGTATACTTAGACTTATGGCCTTCTTCTAATATATGGTGACGTATGTTTCCTAATTTAGGTATCCACATTCTCTTTTTATGGAATCTTCAAATTCCATATGTTCCTTGTTTTAATTCTTTAATCATTCCTTTTAATTTTTCAGTATCATCCTTGATTACTGATTCTTGTGATGTTCTAATATGATCATTTAAATCTACTTGCAGATTTAATTTAAGAGAACGTACCCTTTTTGGCTTTTCATGATATTTTCGACTTAACGCATCAGCCACTACATTGGCTTTTCCTGCATGATACTGGATATTACAATCATAATCACTGAGAATCTCCATCCAGCGTCTTTGTCTCATATTCAACTCTTTTTGCCCAAAAACATACCTTAAACTCTTATGATCTGTGAATATGGTAAACTTACTACGATAGAGGTAATGTCTCCAAATCTTAAGGGCAAAAATTATGGCTCCTAGTTCTAGATCATGGGTTGAATAATTCTCTTCATGATTCTTAAGTTGTCTAGATGCGTAAGCTATCACCTTTTGATGTTGCATTAACACACATCCATAACCTAACTTAGAAGCGTCACAATAGACTACAAAGTCTTCAGTTCCTTCTGGTAACGCTAATATGGGTGCATGGGTCAATCTTTGCTTAAGGATTCTAAAGGCTTCTTCTTGTTTTGGTCCCCATTCAAACTTAGTGGATTTACAGGTTAACTTGGTTAAGGGAATGACTATTCTAGAAAAATCTCGAATAAATCTTCTATAATACCCAACCAATCCTATGAAACTTCTAACCTCGGTTGGTGATTCAGGGGTTTTCCATTTGGTAATCGCCTCGATCTTTGTTGGATCCACATGAATTCCTTCATGATCAACTAAGTGTCCAAGAAATTGTACCTGTTCTAACCAAAACTCGCACTTTGAAAACTTAGCGTAAAGCTTTTCCTTTCTTAATAGACTTAAAAGTAAGTGCAAATGCTTTGCATGATCCTCTTTACTCTTAGAGTAAATGAGAATATCATCAATAAAAACAATTATGAATTTATCCAAATATGGCTTACATATTTGGTTCATCATGTCCATAAATGCGGCTGGGGCATTGGTCAAACCGAATGGTATGACAGTAAATTCATAATGGCCGTACCTTGTTCTAAAAGCGGTTTTAGGAATGTCCTCTTCCTGTACCTTTAATTGATGATATCCTGATCTTAAATCGATTTTAGAGAAAAATCGAGCTCCTTGAAGTTGATCGAACAGATCATCGATCCTTGGTAATGGGTACCGATTCTTAATCGTGACCTTGTTCAATTCACAGTAGTCAATACACATACGGATTGATCTGTCCTTCTTTTAAACAAATAAAATCGGTGCTCCCCATGGCGATGAGCTTGGCTGTATGAATCCTTGTTGGGATTGAACCCTGCCAAAGGAACAGATAATGAAAGCCAAAACTGGATCAGAGCAGTGGATCCAGAATAAGCAGATGTTTGGTTGCAAGTCTCTCCCCTTGAAAGTGGTTTCAACATCTGCTGACCTCCTATCTGCTGATCATGCAAACTGCTGACCTACAACTGCTGATCAAGTCAAAGTCTGTTGAAGAACTAAAGCTCTGCTGCTCAATCTACTGCCTTGTTTCAAGCACTGCTGATCATGACAAGTACTGTTGGGTTCACAGCAGTGGAAGGATGCAGCAGCAGTTTATGTTTACTTTATGTATTGAATTGTAACATCAGTAGTTAGCATAGTAGTGTTTGTATAGGTCAGTTGTTAAGAGTTTGTTAGGAGGTTAGATGTCACTTTCATGGTGACGTCAGCTTAGATGCTCAGTAGTTTGCTAGTGCCTATAAATAGAACAGTACTCTGTACTGTTCTGTTTAGCTCATTCACCATCTTCTTCCTGCACGAACAAATACTGAGCTCGGGCTGAGGGGGAGTTTGCGAATCATACATGCATTGTAATCAAAGTTTGAAATAAATTTAATCATTTGATTCTGTGTTGAAAATGTATGATAGAAAGCATTTCTTCTGTTTGATTGTGAAAAGTTTGCTTCCATTTAATTTCCGCTGCACAACTCACTCATAATTCCATCTTAATTCAAACACAAATCACAATCAATCCAAACTCAGATCCTATCAATCATTTCTCTAACAATTCGTCTAACTGTGTCTTTAGTTCCTGCATTTCAGCGGGTGCCAAACGATAAGGTGTAACATCCGTCAAAATCGACCCGTTTCAAAATCCGACCCGTTTTAAATTTTGGATCCTAATCCTTGAAACTCGAGAGCTTCGCAAAATAATTAATAATTTAAGTCGTTTATAAATATGGTTATTAATGTTGTCATTAAAAGTTTTTACTTTTATAAAAATAAGTTAGTTAAACTATGTTAGAAAGTTAGTTTTGTTTAAGAGTTTAACTTAATGAAAGTTAACCTAACTAAATAATTATCCTTCTAAAAGTTTAGGGACCTTAGTGTTATTTGGGAAAGTGTAAAAGATAAAAATAACAAAAAAGAGCAATGTCCAGGATTCGAACCTCCGTCCACCGTGCTATCACATCCACATCGTATACCAGTTGAGCTATAACAGTTATAGTACAAACGTGGCAATCAAATAAATTATATTCGCTTGCTTTCAGCGAGTTTCCTTTTGAATCAATTTTGCCGCCAAGACAGAAAGTTGACAACCCTTTGTTTCCATCCTTCTCCTCCTGATTTCTCGAGACAATGATTGATTCCGCGTTTCCTTTTTGTCAATCAATCATCAACTCACTTCCTAACTTACGACCAATCAACAACTCGTTTCTAAATTTCGCGAGATCTTAGAATGCTATAAATATCACCACTCCACCTCGACATTCGACACACCACCACAACCTCTTTTCAAATACCTTTGAACCTTGTCGGAGGCAGCTAGTCGTCACCGGAGAGGAACCGATGGTGCCAGACTCGCCGGAGAAACCCGCAAACCGTCGGAGTTCAGTCGGGGAACCAAGCTCACCGAAGATCACGTCGGAACTCGGAACCCTTGTCAGAACTAGGCGAAGATCTAACCGCGTTGTTTTCGGTATACCTTTCCTCCGATCTAATCGTTATTTTTGTTACACAAACAAACTGCAAAATTAATTAACAGTGGGTGGATTTATTTGTTTAGTTTGGCTATTTAATAATAAGGAAGATAACCTACTGTTTTGAGTTAAAAATAATGTCAAATCTAAATCAAAACATTTTCAAATCTGTCGAACACATATTATTCAAAAAGGAGCTGAATGTTGGAAAGTGAATATACATATGACGGTTGCTGCTGTTGGTTTTGGAAGGAAAGATGATAAGCATTTCACATATGATTTTCTTTTATTTTTTTTTATTCTTTTTCCTTAATAAAATTTACAGTTTTTATTTATTCTTTTAATAACTTTTAGAATATGATAATACAAACAATTAGCTTATAAAACAATAAATATTAGAATTTTTTATCGCTAAAGTAATCAACGAGTTATTCTAATGTCAACAAAAGGATAAAATAGAATAACTAAATTGTAAACCTTAGGAATTTTATTTAACCTTTTCATGGAAACTTGAATATAATTTCAATGTTTAAAAACTTTCAAACCAACTAAAAGTAGGAACAAATATCACAGTTATGTATGTCTTTAATATGAAGAGGATGATGATAACTGTTGATCACGTTTACATAAAATAAAAGGTCAAACCTTTCTTTTATTTTTTTTTTGTTTTCAACATAGGAATTTGGGAATAAGCTTATATGAATTAAAACCAACATAAATTCTTTCCTTTCAAGGATCCTTATAAACCAAAATTTTATAAAACGAGTATTCCTTTCTCTTTTATAATAACTTTTTTTAAAAAGATAAATTATCAAGTATATTTCTTTGATAATATTAAAAGTTATTATGAGATAAAATACAACATCTATATAATTAATCATTTTAATAATTAGAATGTTCACGTGATCTTATTTAGGTGATCATTCCCCTTCGTTATTTGGAAATTCCAACTTTCTACTCTTATTCTTTACCAAGAAACGCAACGAAATCTAAGGTTGATGTTCAAGAAATAAAGCAATCAAGCTAGGATGGAACTAGAAACCCATTTTAGCATAGTATTTTATTATGTTTGAATTATGATGTACTTGAAAACAACGTATTTCCATTTGATATTTATGAAATGAATTTAATTCATATTGTCACAATAGTGTTATGTTGTTTTAAGCAATTTGTACGTCTCATCCCGATGTTTCCGCCATCGGTTGGGGTGTGACATAAGGTGCTTTGGCGATCGGTGCCGTTCCTGGTAGCGGATGGATTCTGAATTCAACTTCCCTATCTGGTGGCAGTCCTGGCAATTCTTCTGGAAATACATCTGAAAACTGGGACACTACTGAAATGTCTTTTAGCTCCTTTCCTTTAGTGTTAGTGATTATAGAAATCAAATACACTATAGATCCTTTTCTTAAATAACTTGCAGTTCTCATCACAGAGATGAATTTAGTGGATCTAGATGGTTTATCTCCTTTAATTGTGATCTTTTCACCCCTTGGTGAATTTACTTGGATTGACTTTTGATCATATAAAATACTGGCTTTATTGGCTATTAATTAATCCATTCCTAATACAATATCAAATCCTTCCAGATTCACTGGGTAAAGGTTTGCAATAAATTTTTGATTAAAAATTTCTATTCTTGCTCCCTGCAAGATTTCAGAAATCCTAACGGTTTCTCCATTTGCTGTCTCTACTAGACATTCTTGTGGTAGTTTAGTTAATGATTGATTTAGAAGTTTGCAAAACGAAGTATTAATAAAACTTTGGTTTGCACCAGAGTCAAATAATACTTTAGCAAAAATATCATTAACTAAAAACGTACCAGCTATGATGTCTGGAATCATCTTGGCTTCATCTGCAGTTAGAACAAATGCTCTAGCATTTTTAGTGTTCTTGTTGTTTGTAGCTTGAGCTAATTTCGGACAATTTGGTTTGGTGTGACTTTTTTCTCCACAGTTGAAGCACAGTCCATTACTAGATTTCCTGTTGCAATCTTCTTCCTTGTGTCCCGGTGCTTTGCAGAAATTGCAGTGAGTGGAGCATCTTCCTGAATGCTTCTTTCTGCAGGTTTTGCAGTACGGTGCAGAGGTAGAACCTACGTTCCTACGGTTGGAATTCCCAGAATGGAATTCTTGGGTAAGCCTTTGGGTTAGGTTTCTCTTCTGGTCTTCTTCTCTAGTACGGATTAATTTATCTGTCAAGGTATTGGCTAGTTCTACAGCTTCTTCTATGGTTTGAGGTCTAGCTGCCTTGACCACATGCCTAATTTTCCCGATTAATCCCCAGATGTATCTGGAGATTAATACTGGTTCAGGTGATGCAAGGGTTGGTACTATTCTAGCATATTCAAAGAATGTAGTAGTATAACCCTTACTATCTACTCCGGTCATCCTAAGGTTCAGAAACTTATTTGCTAGCTGCTCCTTTTAATTGGGAGGGCAGAATTTCCTTTCTACCATATTTTTAAACTCCTCCCATTCCAGGTTGTATACCCTATCACTTCCTTTTTACTGGAGGATAGTGTTCCACCATTGTAGGGCTGAATTTTTAAACAAATTAGAAGCAAACATTATCTTATCCTCTTCCGCACATTTGCTTATTTTTAAAACAACCTAAGTCTTCTCTATCCAGCGTAGAGCTGCAACGGGTCCTTCATTGCCCGAGAATTCTATTGGTTTACAGGACCAGAATTCTTTATAAGAACAACCATATGGCATGCTTCTTCTTCTTTTGGGAATGAGCACTTGAAGTACGGGTCCATTGTTCACGCTGTGTTCCGGTTCAATTGGTCGTTTATTGCTTTGCTTACTTTTATTATCTGCTTCCTTAACAGTTTGGATAATAAATGGCATCGCACCTATGATTCCTTGTGCTACTATGTGTTGGATGGCACTATTATCCACGTGATTTCCATTGTTATTCGAATTCTCATTATTCAGATTATCGTTATTCGAGTTGTTGTCGTTCTGGATATTATCATTCTGGTTTTCCAGATTCACTTCGTTGCCCATCTGAATTTTAAACATTTACCACATATTAATATTACCAATAATATTTGAATATAGCCAATCACATGACACGCATTTTGGTTAAAAGCGCCGAGCATTGCAACTTTTACTCTATTCATATACTATGCGTCTATTACACACTAGTGCTGAATTTAAAATTACAATACCGACTGAAATTTAAAGTTACACTAATAGTAGTAGGCATCCGTAGTTTTTTTTATACACATTCACACATATTTTATTATATTATATTATTATTATTTCTACCATCGTTTCAAGGATATAGATTCATCCAAAAATCCATATTGCGTTCGTCGTATTTCCATATGAGACGCTCTCCCACCTGTCTCATTCTCTCACTGCTTTCTAAAATTTCTTCACCAAAAGTCCTAAGTTCTTGTACGTTATCTGCACTCATTGGGGGTGCAGGTTCTAGGACTGGGTTTGGAATCTGGGGTGCGGGTTCCTGGTATAGGGCCTGGTATGGGTAAGGATTCTCTAAAATCTCCCTAATGAATGCATCGTTATCGTAATAGGGATCTAGAGGATCTAACCCTAGGTAGGCTCCTAGATTGGGCATGGGAAAATCTTCATGGATGGGGTAACGTTGCACATAGTCCCTGTTGTCGTCCCACCATGGGTCGTAATTTGGGTCTAGGGGATTTGGTGCAGGTACCCTAGGTATTTCCTCCAGGTTGAAATTATGCATTTCTACTTGGTTTTCAGGATTTTCTATCTCCATGGGTTGGTCAGGAATTGGTGATTGTGGTTGTGATGCTAACATTTGCTCTAGGTTTGGGTCAGCTGCAGTGGTTGCTAAGATATGGATATTGGCTATACCCCTATTAAGCATATCCTGGGCATAAGCATCGGTTTCTCTTTTAGCTGCGGCTAGTGCTCTCTGGTGTTGTAACTTTTTCATACGCTTTCTACGCTCGTGTGCTCCCCTACTGAACCATCCCCTCTTTTTCTGAGGAAATGGCTCTTCAGATTGAGCCTTAAATACGAATATTCCTTCTTCTGTATTACCAGAGTACCCCGAGAGGGAAGGCTGAGAAGAGGCACCTTCGCTCCTAGGCGAACCAGTCAATTGACGATACGCGTCAGATGGTCCTTGGTCGCTCATACTGTAAACTAACAAATAGTCAGATAACACATAACAAGAAAATACAATTATGCATGTATTCCCGTTATTTATTTCCTAACACTTTGAATTTTGGCGTTAGCAGAACACTTCTGTGGCTGAATCAGTGGCTTAGCTCTGATACCACCTTCTGTCACAACCCCCGATCCCTATCCCGGGAGCGGGCGGCCGTGAAACAGTTTCGGTGGTATCCTGTTATTGTCTAATTTGGCAGCGGAATTTTCATCAGGACCGTAGTTAATATTTTATCAGAGTAAAATACCACACTTTTATAATATTAAACATATGGGTAAAACCCAAGTTTTCAGTACACACATCTTCATAGGGATACACCCTATTTTATTTAATAAAGACATCTATTTTATTATTAGGTAACTGACGTGCACAAAATGCAACATATAAATTACATCAATTGTGGCATAAAACTAACATTTTTTCAGTACTAATGTTAGAAAAAGTATGCTTTTGTCTTCCTTTTGTATTTTCAAGATTAAATGAGCTCAAATGAACAAAAGAAGCAAAAAGGCAACTAAATCTAGCACAAATACAAGAAAAGGAACAAACGTGGCATACCCGACCCCCCCCCCCCGACATCATCTTCCCAAGCAAAATAAGGAAACAGAGGGCTGAACACGCCCCGTGCTCAATGAGCACGGGGGCGTGCCCAAGTGTCAGCAGAAAAGACAAAGTTGTAGAAGCTTCCATCGCCCACCACGGGGCCGTGCTCAGCGGACACGGGGCCGTGGTCAACTATAAGATTCGCGAAATCCAGGCAAATCTTGATAGTACAAATATGCTTCTGCACACGGGGTCGTGCTCAGCGGACACGGGGGCGTGGTCAACTAATGCAGACAAACTGCATTTAATGAAGAAAGAGAGGAGGATGGACACGGGGCCGTGCCCAATGGACACAGGGTCGTGCCCGAGCTTCTGTTCAGCCTATAAATAGGAGTGCTTGGAGCTCTTGCAACTCATCCCTTGGCACACCACCTCTCTCACACTTCACCCACCACCCACCACCATCACAACACCTTCATCCACCACCATCATCCATTGTCCATCATAGAGTGTGTGAGTCGTCTCGGGATCCAAGATTGATCGTAAGAGTTCTTGACAGTCAAAGACCATGTTTGCCTAAGTCTCTTACATCACTTGGTGAAGACAAGTGTTTAGTGTAATACTTTTTATTTTTAATCTTTTGCACTTTTTATTTGGTTTTGTATTAATGACTTTAATAACTAGTTTCTTATGTTGAAGGTGATTTTTCCTTATCGTTTGTCCGTGGTGTCTTGGCATTATTTTACTGTCTATATAAAATAAAAGATTTTCACCATTCATATCTCCACGGTCTATATGGAGGTATGTTGGCTACCTGGTCGGGGGTTAAGGGAACAGTTTGGTAAGAGTCTTGCCATTGTTCAGTGTATAGATCCTGCAAAGGACCTGGGTCAAATTTAGTAGGACCTCCTTCAATACTCAACGGTATTGGATGGCGGGGGTCCAAACTCTTTGATCCCCTCATAAGTTAAACTACTATTAAAACTTTAACCCGGCTACTTAGGACTGTATCCTTGCTGACTCAGACTACTTAGCCGAGGGTAACGTGACCTTCAAAAGAGGGGCCTACCACATTATGCCTTAATTACTTAATTAATTATCTTTCAATAATCCGACCCTTTAGGATTGTATCCTTGCTGACTTAAACTACTGGGTTGAGGGTAACGTCGCCTTCAAAAGAGGGGTCTACTACAATAACTAACATAATCTCTTAAACAAGTGCAAAAGTGCGAAAATAATCAAAGGTTACACTACACACGAGTCAGATCCAAGCGATTCATCTTGTCTATCTGTTTTACTTTTATTTTACTTTTCAGCATTTTAGTTTCATTTTTCTAGTTTAAAAACCTTTTTCTAACTTTTTGATTTGATTAGACGTTGAGGATAATCCGGTACTAAAAGCTCTTGTGTCCTTGGACGACCTCAGTATCTTACCAACACTATACTACGTCCACGATGGGTGCACTTGCCCATGTGTGTGTTTAGTGTTAGTAAATATCGTGTTTTATAAATTTAAAACTTGGCTAAAAAGTGTAAAAAGGGCTTAAAATATACACCTAATATATGTTACACCTAACGCACATCAAGTTTTTGGCGCCGTTGCCAGGGACACAAGGATTTTAAGAAAGCTTAAAATCGACGGCCTAATCAGTTTTTCAAAAACCTTTTCAAAACGCGCGCACATTTTTCTGCATTTTAGTTTAGTTTGCATTTTGCAGTAGCCTGAACACGAGGCCTTGTTCACTGAACACGGGGCCGTGCTGCATATTTTTCATAAAACGCCCAGATACAGAGTCTGAACACGGGGTCGTGTCCACTAAACACGCCCCCATGCTCAACAAGACCAGTAACTTTTATTTAAACGCCCAGATACAGATCCTGAACACGGGGCCGTGTCCACTGAACACGGGGCCGTGTCTAGCCTCTGTTTCCGTTTTCATTTTTGTTTTCTGGTCCCGAGACTCTGTTGTGGTCTGCTGAGTGATTCTTATGGATCAATACTCAGGAGGCTACAACTACACCTATGAGGAGGATGATTATAGAAGAGACTATTGCACTAATTATGGTAACCCGCACCCGGTTCAATATTACAACTCATCTCAACCATCCACTTCATACAACTATTATGAGGAGCCCAGGTACGAGCCATCGACTGTGACAACTCGAACTTTAGACTTGCTTTGATGTAACGTTACGTGCTCATGAGAACTGAATTATATGATTTTAAATGAATATTTGTTTACGTGTGTTGTGTGTGTATGAATGTTATGTGTTGCACGAGCCCAAACTACACAAACCGGCCACACAAAGCCCTTTGGGCCACTCCTTGTGCACGCGGACCATTAGACAACCAAGTGGGCTCGGCCCACTCCCCACTCGCAACACACACAAAACCAAGTTAGGGGTTTTGTTTTACCACTTTTGCAAATCAAGCACTCACACACAAACCCTAGAAGCTTTGCTCTCTATCTCGTCTCTCTCTCTCTCGGCTTGTTTAGGAACCGACGGCACAAGGCCATCCGATCACCCTCTTGTTCGGATCACATCTCGTTACTTGTAACCGGTTAGTATGTTTGTTTGAATTCATGTTCGATTATATGTGATGCCATGATTGCTATCATTCTGTTATGCGATGTAACTAGGGCGTATGTTAGTAAAATTGATTGGTTGTTGATGTTGGATGCGAGTACTTATTATAGCGATGTTTGTTAATCGGCCGGACAGGTTATATAATCGGATTTGTTGTTGATGATGTTAATGATAATGTCTTGTTGATTGGCTGTGTAGTTATGCAATTCGAGTTAACATTCATGAAATCGGATCATAATGTGATTGAGTGTTATGAATATTGTTGTTGTTCATAAGTGGGATTATGAGGGTTCATAAGAATTGATGATTTATTTCCCTGTTTGATCGATGAATTCTTGAATGGCAAACTGTTAGTGATAATTGATTTTTGGAAACTGTCAACGATGATTGAATTGCCTAAATGAATTGCATGAAATCAGGAAAAGTCGTTACACACACGGTTGCGACTCGGCATCGCTTGTTGCGAGTCGGAACCCCACTCGAGACCAAACTGCACGAACCGCAACCACGGTTGCGAGTCAGATTACGACTCGTAACCAGACCATGATGAACCGAGATCACCGTTGCGACTCGCAACCAGCTGTTGCGACTCGTAATCTCCGGTTGCGACTCGAGATCTCCGTTGCGACTCGAGACCATCGTTTACACGCACACTGTTGGGCCTTCACTGTCACGGGCCCAATCTATTGAGCCCAACGATTTGAATTGTGGACTGTTTGTTATTGGACCAGCATACGTTTACTAATTGGGCCGATTGAGAATCTGAACTGTTTTGTTATTGGGCTGCTTATGTTATTGGGCCGGGTATTGTTGGACTTAGACAATTGGATCCTCACATGCTATGTCTTATCTGCTTTCGTGCGTACATGCTTGCCATGACTATACGTGATTACTATATACGTGCTATATACAAACCTGACTCGTATAATAACCCTGATAGGACGTGAGTGACCATTTACTTGCTACTTATATTCCTTGTGTATCTGCCGAGCAAACCAAGGTGAGTTCACACAGCCAAGGCATGGGATTCCCGGGTTGGGAATTGGGTTGGATATGATGAAATGGAATGATTACTCGTACTTACGCATATACCAGACTATAGACCATCGTCCTCAGGTTAGTCAGGACACGTTACGTAAAGCCTACGTAACCCAGATCTTTTGCCATATGTCTCCCGGGTCGGGAAGGACACGTTACGTAAAACCTACGTAACCCAATACCATCTACTGGCTTCCAGGTCGGAAGGCCACGCTGCGTAAAGCCTACGTAGCCCCCACGCGTACCACTGTCCTCGGGGAAGGGCACGTCACGTAAAGCCTACGTGACCCTGTACGTTTTCCTGTTCTCGGTAAAGAAGAACACATGGTCGGAAGTTAGTCTAGTAAGTACCGTTAATGAGAAGCCCTCATTAACCAGGATGAACATGGGAAGCCCCCACTTTTATTACACACTAGTATGGGAAGCCCCCACTAGCTATACTTATGCATTACACTATGAACTTACTTTCTGTGAACTCGCTCAACTAGTTTGTTGATTATTTGCTGCATGCCTTGCAGGACCTTAGGTACATGATGGAGCTTGCACAAGAGAGGAGCAGGTCGTTGTGGGATATGGATCATGAACTTTATGTGAACTTATAATCATTTTGAGATACATTACTATGCTTCCGCTACTTAACGATGTTGGTTTTGAAACATCAATCATGTCACGATGATTTACACTATTTACTTTTGTATTAAATGCTATGGTTTGATATGATTGATGGCTTGATCCTGGTCAGTCACGCTCCCAAGCGGTGGTACTCCGCGGGTGGATTTTGGGGGTGTGACAGATTGGTATCAGAGCCATTGGTTATAGAGAACTTGGTTTTAATATGGGGAAAACGTTTTTATTAAAACCGGACTATAACCAGAACAGTGCTCTCAATGATCCACAACGACGCTTCGCTCCACGTGCAAGACTCGACATCTTAGGTAATAAGGTTTATGTTTATTGCCTGTATGCTAGAATTGTTTAGAACTTTGCTCGCATTACGCTTAGATACACATGCTTTGATTTCATGAGAACACCTATATGCCTACGCTTTTCTGTCATCGCCCTACCCGCGAACCATTCTTACGTATGCTACTTGTTACTATGAAGATCATGTCTGGACGAATCAACATGACACAAGCCCAGCTAGAGGCTCTTGTTCAAGCTCAAGTTGCTGCGGCAGTTGCAGCAGCTCAAGCAGGTAGTATATCCTGCAGTATAGGCACACACTAGGATCTTTAGATCCTACATTAACGCTCGTATTTAACTCTCGTCCTATTCGTACACATTAGGTCAACACGCGCAGCAGCCTGTCTGCACGTTCAAGAACTTCATGGACTGTCGTCCGAACTCTTTCAGCGGCACAGAAGGAGCAGTGGGACTCCTCCACTGGTTCGAGAAGCTAGAATCAGTATTCGAAATGTGCGAGTGCCCTGAGGCTCGCAAGGTCAAGTTTGCTACCGGTACTTTGGAAGGGATAGCATTGACTTGGTGGAACGCCCAAGTCCAGATCTTAGGGTTGGCAGCTGCTAACGCCACCCCATGGAACGATTTCAAGGAACTCATCAAGCGTGAGTATTGCACGCGGGAAGATATTCACAAGCTAGAAGACGAGCTGTATAACTTGAAAATGGTTGGATCGGAAATCGAGGCGTATACTAAACGGTCTAATGAGCTGGCCGTTCTGTGTCCAACTATGGTGGACCCTCCATACAAGCGCATTGAGTTGTACCTCAAGGGATTGGCGCCAGAAATTCAGAGCCACGTGACGTCGGCTAACCTCGAAAACATACAGGAAATTCAACGTCTCGCTCACCGTATCACCGATCAGGCAGTTGATCAGAATAAACTGCCCAAGCGTGTTAACGCTACTGCTAACGTCACCACCTCAGTTACTCCTGCTACATCTGGTGACAGTAAAAGAAAATGGGATGGAGATTCTAGTAAAGGTTCAGCGACCGTTCAGCCACAAGCTCAGCAACAGAAAATCGACCACTATCAGAGTCCCAGTCAGCAATCCTCTGGTGGTCACAGACAGAGGAGATATCAGGGTAGTCAACCCAGGTGCCACAACTGCAACAGGCATCACCACGGCCCATGTAACAAGGGTCGCTGTCAAAGGTGTCTTAAGATGGGGCACGAGGCCAAAGACTGCAGGAGCCCTCGTCCTGCGAATCAGAATCAGCAGCCTCAGCAACCAGCTCCACAAAACCAGCAGCAGCAGCAGCAGCCACAGCGTGGGAACCGAGGATGTTTCCAGTGTGGGGCTGAAGGTCACTTCAAACGCGATTGCCCTCAGTTGAACCAGAATCGCAACAACAATAACCAGGGCAATGGGAATAACAACGGCGGGAACAACAACAATAACGGCAATGAAGCTCGTGGTCGTGCATTCGTGCTAGGTCGAGGCGACGCAGTGAACGATCCCAACGTTGTTATGGGTAAGTTTCTCCTCGACAATATTTACGTTACTGTTTTATTTGATTCGGGTGCGGATACAAGCTATATGTCTGTGAAAATGTGTCAACTGCTAAAACGTGCACCAACACTTTTACCCACCAAACATGTAGTCGAGTTAGCTAACGGTAAAAGTCTAGAAGCCACGCACGTAGTTCAAGGTTGTAATCTTATCTTAGCTGGTCAAGCCTTCTCTATTGATCTCATTCCCATAGTTTTGGGTAGCTTCGACGTCGTGATTGGGATGGATTGGTTGTCCCAACACCAGGCAGAAATCTTATGCAGCGAAAAGGTTATTCGCATTCCTCGTTCGGGTCAGGAACCTCTAGAAGTTCAAGGCGACAAGAGTGGTGCTGTGGTTGGCGTCATCTCTTTCTTGAAGGCTCAGAAGTGCTTACGAAAAGGTCACGCAGCCATTCTGGCTCTCGTTACAGACGCATCAGCAAAGGAAAAGAAATTGGAGGATATTCCAATTGTACGCGATTACCCTCAGGTGTTTCCTGAAGACTTACCTGGCTTACCGCCTCATCGTCAGGTCGAATTTCAGATCGAGCTCGCTCCAGGAGCAGCACCCATAGCTCGCGCACCATATCGTCTGGCTCCATCAGAATTGGAGGAATTGTCAAAGCAACTGCAGGAACTCTTGGAAAAGGGTTTCATACGACCAAGCTCTTCGCCTTGGGGAGCTCCAGTGCTTTTCGTGAAGAAGAAAGACGGTACGTTCAGGATGTGCATCGACTACCGTGAACTCAACAAGGTGACGGTGAAGAACCGTTATCCTCTTCCACGCATAGACGACTTATTCGACCAATTGCAAGGGTCGTGTTACTACTCGAAGATAGACTTGAGGTCTGGGTACCATCAGTTGAGAGTCCGGGATGAGGACGTCTCCAAGACAGCCTTCAGAACTCGTTACGGTCACTACGAGTTTCTCGTCATGCCATTCGGGTTAACGAACGCGCCTGCGGTATTTATGGATCTTATGAACAGGGTGTGCAAACCCTATCTCGACAAGTTCGTCATTGTGTTCATCGACGACATCCTGATTTACTCCAAGAGTCAGGAGGAGCACGAGCAGCATCTTCGCCTTATTTTGGAACTCCTTCGGAAGGAACAGTTGTACGCCAAGCTTTCTAAATGCGACTTCTGGCTTCGTGAAGTCCACTTCTTAGGCCACGTGGTAAACAAGGATGGGATCCATGTCGATCCATCCAAGGTAGATTCGATCAGGAACTGGCCTGCACCGCGTACGCCAACGGAAATACGCCAATTCTTGGGTCTGGCAGGTTACTACAGACGGTTTATTAGAGACTTCTCGAAGATTGCTCAGCCGCTTACGCTACTGACACAGAAGGGTGTTACCTATCGCTGGGGAGAGCCCCAGGAGACTGCTTTTCAGCACCTAAAGGATAGACTTTGCAGTGCACCTATCCTCTCATTGCCAGAGGGCACAGATGACTTCGTGGTTTATTGTGATGCATCCATTCGGGGACTTGGATGTGTGTTAATGCAGCGCGACAAGGTTATCGCTTACGCCTCTCGTCAACTCAAGATTCATGAACGCAACTACACGACGCACGATTTAGAGCTGGGAGCTGTTGTTTTCGCGCTTAAGATATGGCGACACTACCTGTACGGTACCAGGTGCACGATTTACACCGATCACAGGAGTCTCGAGCATATCCTTAAGCAGAAGGATTTGAACATGCGTCAACGGCGATGGGTCGAATTACTAAACGATTATGAATGCGCTATCAAGTATCATCCAGGCAAAGCCAATGTGGTGGCTGATGCCCTTAGTCGAAAGGACACTTTACCGAAGCGCGTGCGAGCGCTACAGCTTACGATTCAGTCCAGTCTTCCTGCACAGATACGAGCTGCTCAGACAGAAGCACTGAAGCCCGAAAACGTCAAGGCTGAAGCCTTACGCGGCTCACGACAGCAAATGGAACAGAAGGCAGATGGCGCCTACTATGTAACGGGCCGGATTTGGGTCCCACTCTATGGCGGTCTACGCGAACTTGTGATGGATGAAGCACACAAGTCTCGCTATTCGGTACATCCAGGGTCGGATAAAATGTACCACGATATCAGCACTACCTATTGGTGGCCTAGTATGAAGGCCCACATTGCTACGTATGTTGGAAAATGCTTGACATGTGCAAGAGTCAAGGTCGAATATCAGAAACCAGCTGGTCTACTTCAGCAGCCTAAGATACCTCAGTGGAAATGGGAAGAAATTTCCATGGATTTCGTTACAGGCCTACCTAGATCCCAGCGTGGGAACGATACGATATGGGTCATAGTTGATCGACTCACTAAGTCTGCACACTTCCTGCCGATTAAGGAAACGGACAAGTTCTCCACACTTGCAGACGTCTATCTTAAAGAAGTTGTCTCGAGGCACGGGGTGCCCACGTCCATCATTTCGGATCGCGACGCACGATTCACGTCAGAACTTTGGCAAGCAATGCATAAATCCTTTGGCTCACGACTAGACATGAGCACAGCATACCACCCTCAGACGGATGGACAGTCTGAGCGTACGATTCAAACTCTTGAAGACATGCTTCGGGCATGCGTCATCGATTTCGGCAACGGCTGGGAAAAGCACCTCCCTTTGGTGGAGTTTTCTTACAATAACAGTTATCACACCAGCATTCAAGCCGCTCCATTCGAGGCATTGTACGGGCGTAAATGCCGGTCACCTCTCTGTTGGGCAGAGGTGGGAGATAGTCAGATTACGGGTCCAGAGATTGTAGTGGACGCCACAGAAAAGATTGCACAGATACGACAACGCATGGCGGCAGCACGAGACCGTCAGAAAGCCTACGCAGATAAGCGTAGAAAGCCATTGGAATTTGAGGTCGGGGACCGGGTTTTATTGAAAGTCTCACCCTGGAAGGGTGTAGTTCGTTTTGGCAAACGGGGTAAACTGAATCCGCGATACGTCGGACCATTCGAAATCATAGAAAAGATTGGCAAGGTAGCCTACAAGTTGAAATTACCAGCTGAACTCGGGGCAGTTCACAATGTCTTTCATGTATCGAACCTAAAGAAGTGCCTATCAGATGAAAATCTTATCATTCCTTTTAAGGAACTCACTATCGACGAGCGGTTGCAGTTCGTCGAGGAACCAGTCGAAATCACGGACCGGGATGTGAAGGTCCTCAAACACAAGAGAATCCCTCTTGTCCGAGTTCGTTGGAACTCCAAACGTGGCCCAGAGTACACCTGGGAACGCGAAAACAGGATGACAGAAAAGTACCCCCAGTTATTCGGGAACCAGGCAACCACTACTGAGGCTGAAGCTACTACTTCGGAATTTCGGGACGAAATTCCAGATCAACGGGGGGAGGATGTGACACCCCAGGAAAATCAGTGAACAGTACAGTTTACCTAGCTTCCTCAGTGAGTGCATACCAAATTTCGGGACGAAATTTCCAATTAGTTGGGGATAATGTGACAACTCGAACTTTAGACTTGCTTTGATGTAACGTTACGTGCTCATGAGAACTGAATTATATGATTTTAAATGAATATTTGTTTACGTGTGTTGTGTGTGTATGAATGTTATGTGTTGCACGAGCCCAAACTACACAAACCGGCCACACAAAGCCCTTTGGGCCACTCCTTGTGCACGCGGACCATTAGACAACCAAGTGGGCTCGGCCCACTCCCCACTCGCAACACACACAAAACCAAGTTAGGGGTTTTGTTTTACCACTTTTGCAAATCAAGCACTCACACACAAACCCTAGAAGCTTTGCTCTCTATCTCGTCTCTCTCTCTCTCGGCTTGTTTAGGAACCGACGGCACAAGGCCATCCGATCACCCTCTTGTTCGGATCACATCTCGTTACTTGTAACCGGTTAGTATGTTTGTTTGAATTCATGTTCGATTATATGTGATGCCATGATTGCTATCATTCTGTTATGCGATGTAACTAGGGCGTATGTTAGTAAAATTGATTGGTTGTTGATGTTGGATGCGAGTACTTATTATAGCGATGTTTGTTAATCGGCCGGACAGGTTATATAATCGGATTTGTTGTTGATGATGTTAATGATAATGTCTTGTTGATTGGCTGTGTAGTTATGCAATTCGAGTTAACATTCATGAAATCGGATCATAATGTGATTGAGTGTTATGAATATTGTTGTTGTTCATAAGTGGGATTATGAGGGTTCATAAGAATTGATGATTTATTTCCCTGTTTGATCGATGAATTCTTGAATGGCAAACTGTTAGTGATAATTGATTTTTGGAAACTGTCAACGATGATTGAATTGCCTAAATGAATTGCATGAAATCAGGAAAAGTCGTTACACACACGGTTGCGACTCGGCATCGCTTGTTGCGAGTCGGAACCCCACTCGAGACCAAACTGCACGAACCGCAACCACGGTTGCGAGTCAGATTACGACTCGTAACCAGACCATGATGAACCGAGATCACCGTTGCGACTCGCAACCAGCTGTTGCGACTCGTAATCTCCGGTTGCGACTCGAGATCTCCGTTGCGACTCGAGACCATCGTTTACACGCACACTGTTGGGCCTTCACTGTCACGGGCCCAATCTATTGAGCCCAACGATTTGAATTGTGGACTGTTTGTTATTGGACCAGCATACGTTTACTAATTGGGCCGATTGAGAATCTGAACTGTTTTGTTATTGGGCTGCTTATGTTATTGGGCCGGGTATTGTTGGACTTAGACAATTGGATCCTCACATGCTATGTCTTATCTGCTTTCGTGCGTACATGCTTGCCATGACTATACGTGATTACTATATACGTGCTATATACAAACCTGACTCGTATAATAACCCTGATAGGACGTGAGTGACCATTTACTTGCTACTTATATTCCTTGTGTATCTGCCGAGCAAACCAAGGTGAGTTCACACAGCCAAGGCATGGGATTCCCGGGTTGGGAATTGGGTTGGATATGATGAAATGGAATGATTACTCGTACTTACGCATATACCAGACTATAGACCATCGTCCTCAGGTTAGTCAGGACACGTTACGTAAAGCCTACGTAACCCAGATCTTTTGCCATATGTCTCCCGGGTCGGGAAGGACACGTTACGTAAAACCTACGTAACCCAATACCATCTACTGGCTTCCAGGTCGGAAGGCCACGCTGCGTAAAGCCTACGTAGCCCCCACGCGTACCACTGTCCTCGGGGAAGGGCACGTCACGTAAAGCCTACGTGACCCTGTACGTTTTCCTGTTCTCGGTAAAGAAGAACACATGGTCGGAAGTTAGTCTAGTAAGTACCGTTAATGAGAAGCCCTCATTAACCAGGATGAACATGGGAAGCCCCCACTTTTATTACACACTAGTATGGGAAGCCCCCACTAGCTATACTTATGCATTACACTATGAACTTACTTTCTGTGAACTCGCTCAACTAGTTTGTTGATTATTTGCTGCATGCCTTGCAGGACCTTAGGTACATGATGGAGCTTGCACAAGAGAGGAGCAGGTCGTTGTGGGATATGGATCATGAACTTTATGTGAACTTATAATCATTTTGAGATACATTACTATGCTTCCGCTACTTAACGATGTTGGTTTTGAAACATCAATCATGTCACGATGATTTACACTATTTACTTTTGTATTAAATGCTATGGTTTGATATGATTGATGGCTTGATCCTGGTCAGTCACGCTCCCAAGCGGTGGTACTCCGCGGGTGGATTTTGGGGGTGTGACATCGACTTCATACACATCCTATGAAGACCAAAGGTATGAACCTTCTCCCTCATACTCATATTTTGATGAACCAAGGTATGAGCCTTCATACTCATACTTTGAGGAATCAAGATATGAGCCACCACCTTCATATACTTATTATGAGGAACCATGACGTGAACAACCCAGCTCATATGAGTACTATGAAGAACAAAATTACGACCCTTATCCATCATATGCTTAGAATGAGGAACAATGGTACGAACCATCTACTTCATATGAGTACTATGAGGAACCAAGGATCGAACAACCGGATTCAAGCTTTGAGGATCCCGATCCTTTTTCTATCACCGAAGTGACCGACAGGATATTAGAAAAACTTAAAACTATCGAGCGATACATAAAAAAATCTCGCGCAAGGGAAGAGGAGTCCCACGCAAGAGAAGAATTAAATAAAGAAACGATAGTTGAAGAGTCAAAAATGGAAGAACAAATAAGTGAAAACCCGACACATGAGTTAAGCAACGAAAGGGGTGAGGACGATAATGTTAAAATTCAAGAAGAGTCTGATTTTGAAGAAATTAATCTCTTGTCACCTTCTTTTGAAAATCATTGTTTAGTACCAACTCATGCTAAGTTTTTAAAAGAGTTAAACACTAACACTAAAATTGAAGAAATGGTAAGTATTAAGTTAACTAATGATCAAACGTCGCTAATAAAAGAAGACCCTTTTGAAATTAACATTACACCGGTTCCATGTTTCTTTCAAAATTCATTTATTAGTAACGTCACAATTGATAAAGATCTTTGTGTTAACATAATGCCTAATTACATTTTCGAAAAATTAAGTATTAGTGATTTTTCTCCACTTCGAATACCCATATTTCTATCCAATCGGAAAATAATAAAATCAATCGGTGTAGTTGAGGATGTCTTGGTTCAAACAAATCAATTGGTAATCCCAATCGACTTTCTCATCCTTGATGACGCTCCTCTAATGTTGGGACGACCTTTTGTAAAAACTCACGAAGCTTTGAAAAACCAGAAATTCAACAATCTACCTCTTCAATTAGGGGCATTCAAAAGGAGCATAGATCTTGAGCGCTCAATGAAATATCCTTTTGGCGACAATGACCCCCTAATTAAAGATGAAGATGAGCCACCCGATACAAGTGAAAAGATTGACCACTGATATTCGCTAATTTACACATATTTTAGTCCCCCGTTTTACCCCTATTTTATGCGTTTTCGGCCGTAAAACCGTCATTCGGATACTTAATTATCTACATTTTTGTTTACAGGCCTAAAACAACATACCAGACAAGATGATAGCGAAAACGAGGACTTTCCGGACAAAACGACGAAGCTGCGAAGATTCTGTTGAAAAAAAACTGACCTGGGCGTGTTGCACGATCATGCGGCCATATGCACGACCGTGCATATCCGACAAACCAAGAAGACCCGGCAGTGAACGAGGCGTGCAACACTGCATGCAAGGCATTGCAGGCCAATCCGAAAACGCACGGTCATGCCATATGCGGAACGGTCATGCGGATCCGACAACGCAGGAAAACCTCGGAGCTGAACGACCACAAAACTAGGCGTGCAACAAAATGCCGGTATGGAACGTCCGTGCCATATCAAGAACGCCCGTGCATATGCGAAGACCAGTCAACGATCTGTGACGTCATGCGGTATGGTGGACCACCACCAATAATGCTTAAAGTGCACGGTCGTGCGATCGGGAGAACGGCCGTGCGACACCGAAAAAGCATATAAACAGAACAGAACCATTTTATTAGGAACTCTGGACATTTTTGGGAGCTCTGCAGGCAATTTTGAGGCTCCGAAGGCTGCTGCTTTCACTCGGATTCAAGCCACATTGCCCGGTTTTGCTCATTTACTATCCAGATTCTCATTCTTATGCTTGTTTATGGTTTGGTTTCTCAAATCTTTCCATTATTTTGTTATGTTTCAAGCATTTAGACTGATTATTATGTATTAATGTAAGCCTTTGGGCAAAAACACAACAAAGCCTTGCTTGATTATAACCATTAGTATGTTGATCTATGTTTGTAATGAAAGTTGGAAGTGTTTTCTATAATTATCTTTGATGATTAGTTTGCAACCTTGTTATTGATATTGATTTCTTGATTATAAGTAATTGTGTTGGATGATTGGTGCTTGGTTAGGTAAGATAGTTGCAAAATGAAGCTTATTTAATCATGTATTAATAAACTTTTAATTTGGTTAACTAGTTTAACTTGGTTAAAATGTAGGCACCATGATACTCTAACGGGTTAGTGGTTTAATAAAATGTAATTATTATTAATCAAGAGAGCTTGCCCTCACGGAAGGACTCTAACGGGTTAGATGGTGTTGTTATGAATTCTTGCCATGATTTGTTAGCTTAGTTAGTAGTTTCGGCCAAAATTGCTATCTTGGTGAATTTATGTGCAAGATTTGTAAAATGAACTCGGTTGTGATTTAATCTAGCTTATGCTTGTCTCGGTGGTTGCATTGTGTTTATCGGTGTTGCTTTCCTTGATTAAGTGAGGTTAGAAAACTCCTAACGGATGACTAACTTATTTTTAGGAGATTTTCATAGACATTTATCAATCGCACGTTAAAGAACAATTTTAGGTGGTTAAAGTGTGTTTATCGTTTTAACTTTCCGAATGATTGTCATGTTAGGATTCCCGAAAGGGATACTAATTGTCTCAAAATGGAAAATTGACCGAATGCTTCTAGTGCCAAAACTGACTTAGTTGACATGCTGTGGTTGTGTATTAAGCAAGGCTATTCATATATATTTTACTATGTTTTATAAGTATTTATTTATGCTTAATTTAGATTAATCAAAACCAAGACAATTTATGTTTTTACCGGTAATTTAGTGACAAAGGTCTAGTACTATTTCTCCGCCCATTCCTGTGGATCGATACTTGGTTCTTACCGATACTTTACTACATATATGACGGGGTACACTTGCCTCTTTCGTGTGTGTTTTGATGTAAAAGTAATAATCACTTTTATAAATTTAAAACCAATTCGTGTGTAATTTCATTGTAAAAATATGTGTAGTCACGCACGTACCAAGTTTTTGGCGCCTTGCCGGGGAATGGCGAGTTTTAGGAACGACCCGAGTCATTGTGTTATCGGTGTATATACTTGTTAATATTTGTGTATATTTTCGTGATTATTTATTTGTTGATTTAATTGTTAAATATTTCTAGCTTTTAATTCAATTTATTCATTTTCGTGATTCTTTTATACACTTGTAAATTTTTATTCTATTTATTTGTTCAAATCCGGATTTATTTATTCATTTATTCTTTGAGTTTTCGGCTCTTAAAAATCATTTTCATACTAGCCGATTCGATTATTTTCGTTGCTTTAATTTTTATAAAAATTTCAGCCCATTTTCGGATTTTTATAAATTTTACAGCTCATATTTATACATATTCTGCTTCTATTCAGCTAAAAAAAAACATTATTATATTAATAAACTATTCATTGTGTCAGTTTTTCGTTTGCAGGTTGATGTCCTCAACTCCCGCGCCCGCTATTGCTGAGCCTACTGACGAACCAGTGCATAATCTTAGAAGAAGTAAGAGGCTGCGCGAAAGGTCGCTTGTCGTTGCACAACGCATAGCAAATGCAATTGACGAGCCGGTGATTATCTCTGAAGACGAAAGCTCAGGGGACGAGGAGAGAGTCGTCATGGCGGACGACGACCGACCGCTGAATGAAACAAATCAGCCCGGAAGGGCAGGCCTGGAGCCGAGTATCCTTCAGCCTACTATAGATACTCCTACTTTTGAAATTAGACCTAGTATTATTAATATGGTACAAAATTCTGTACAGTTTGACGGACGTGAGCATGAGGATCCTGGGAGACATATCGCTGCTTTTCTTGCTATTTGTTCGACATTTAGGATGACAGGTGTTTCGGAGGATGCGATTCGGTTGAGGTTGTTTCCGTTTTCGTTACGTGACAAAGCTAGAGCTTGGCTTATGTCACTTCCTGCCGGGTCCATCAGGACTTGGAATCAGTTGGCGGAGCAGTTTATGCAGAAATATTTTCCACCTGAGAAAACGAACAAACTACGAAACCGGATTGTTTCCTTTCGCCAGGACGAGGGCGAGTCGTTGCATGCGGCTTGGGAGAGATTCAAAGATTTGTTGATTGATGTGCCACATCACGGCTTCTCCAAGCGACAGCTGGTTTTGATGTTCTATCAAGGGCTCAGCTATAATACCCAGGAGCGATTAGACGTGAACGCGGGCGGCGATCTTGGAACTAAGACGCCGACTGAAGCGTATGATATTATCGAAAAAGCTGCGTTGAAATCCAGCTCGCGTCGGGACGGAGATAGAGGTCGGGCATCATCATCATCATCTCGTTCAGGAGTTCATGCTGTAGACGATTACACGACCATTACTGCACAAATCTCGGCTCTTGCATCGAGATTCGACATGTCCCAGATGATTGCGCATGCTGGCTCGGGATGTGACCAGTGCGGACTGTCACACGAGCCTGGGGCATGTTTTCAGGGAGTCGTATATGAGGGCCACGAAGAAGTAGATTTCGTGAGTAATCAAGTAAGGCCGCAAAACAACCCGTACAGCAACACCTATAATCCCGGTTGGAGAAATCACCCAAATTTTGGGTGGCGAGCGAACACAGGAAATCAGAACCCATTGGGTTTCACTCAGCGTGCTCCAGCGCCTCAGCAGGGTCAGCAGTACCGGCAGTACAACCAACCCTACCAGCAGCGTCCATATTCGTACCAGAATCAGGGCACTGGGAGTAGCTCCCAGCAGCAGGCCCCTCAGTCTAGTTCCAAGCTGGAGGATATGATGGCTCAGCTTCTCTCTAGCTCTGAAAAACGATACCAACAAAGCGAAGATCGTTTTCTAGCTAACGAGGGAGAAATGAGAAGTCAGAAGGCCTCGATTCAGAATATCGAGAATCAGGTTGGTCAGCTGGCACAGATGATGTCCAAAAGACCCCCAGGCGGTCTTCCGGGTAATACAGAACCAAACCCGGGCGGACACAGGGATGTGAATGCTGTCATGACCAGGAGTGGAAAAACTACCGGACCCGTCATATCGGACTCAGCACCGATCACTGAAGCGGTCCCGACTGACACACCGGACGAGGTGCAAGCCAGGCTACGCCCAGCAAGTACAGCACAAGTCCAGGAGCCGGTCAAAGATTACACTCCTCCAGTACCTTATCCAGGCAGGCTGAATAAGCAGAAGAATGAAGAACAATACGGTAAGTTCCTTGAGTTGTTTAAGCAACTACACATCAATATACCGTTTGTTGAAGCCTTGGCCCAGATGCCAAAGTATGCGAAATTCCTTAAGGATATCCTCTCGATTAAACACAAGCTCGAGGATATATCATGTGTGGTGATGAATGAGACTTGTTCCGCCGTTCTGCAAAACCGTCTGCCCACGAAAATGGGAGATCCTGGTAGTTTCACGCTCCCGTGTTTAATTGGAAACATGTCTGTTAGCCATGCATTGGCTGACTTGGGAGCGAGTATTAACCTTATGCCGTATAAGGTTTTTACTAAACTAGATCTGGGTGAGCCGTCACCCACTAGGATGAGCATTCGGTTGGCAGATCGCTCAATAAAGTATCCGCGCGGGTTTGTGGAAAACATGCTTGTAAAAATCGATAAATTTGTTTTCCCTGTGGACTTTGTTATTCTTGACATGGACGAAGATTCAAGGGTACCTTTGATACTTGGACATCCTTTCCTCAATACAGCGAGGACGATTGTTGATGTGGCAGCTGGCCAAATCATGCTCCGAGTGAATGATGAGCACGTGACATTCGATATCAAAAGATCGATGCAGCATCCGCAAAGTCACGATGACATGCTTTACTATGTCGACATTGTCGATGCATGTGTGTGCTCTCATTTTCAAGGTACTATTGACGAGATTGATTCGGACACACGTCTGTCGTGTGGGGACCTGATTGGCATTACGCAGGAGGGCCACAATTTCGAGCAGCCAGTCTATCAGATTGGTGACGATGGTTCCCAGAGTCCGGAGAGATTTCTTGAAATTGACCATGTGAAAAAGGAGGAAGCAGAGCCTTCGGTTGAAGATCCGACGCCTTTGGAGTTGAAAGAACTCCCACCACATCTCGAGTATGCATTTCTGGACGAGGAGCGTCGCCTACCGGTCATAATTTCGGCATCATTGGAAAAGGACGAGAAAAATCAGCTTCTCCAGGTTCTGAGACTTCATAAGAGAGCCATCGCATGGAAAATCATGGATATCAAGGGCATCAATCCTTCTTTTTGTACTCATAAGATTCTGATGGAAGACGATTACAAACCATGTGCACAGCATCAGAGGCGTTTAAATCCAAATATGGAGGACGTGGTGAAGAAGGAGGTGATTAAGTTGTTGGATGCCGGCATGATTTATCCTATTTCGGACTCTGTGTGGGTGAGTCCGGTGCAGGTTGTACCTAAGAAAGGTGGTATGACTGTAGTTTCAAATGATAGGAATGAGCTAATTCCTACCCGTACCATCACTGGGTGGCGAGTTTGCATTGACTACCGCAAGCTCAATAATGCTAATCGCAAGGATCACTTCCCGCTTCCATTCATCGACCAGATGTTGGAACGTCTGTCGAGGAAGTTGTATTACTGTTTCCTTGACGGATTCTCTGGGTACTTTCAGATTCCTATCGCTCTTGAGGATCAAAAGAAGACTACCTTTACATGCCCCTTCGGCACATTCGCCTACAGGCGGATGCCTTTTGGGTTGTGTAATGCACCAGCGACCTTCCAGAGATGCATGGTTGCAATTTTCCATGACATGATCGAGGATTCCATGGAGGTTTTCATGGATGATTTTTCGGTATTTGGGGATTCCTTCGATCACTGCTTGAAAAATTTGAGAAAAATGTTGAAGAGGTGTGAGGAGACGAATCTGGTCCTGAACTGGGAGAAATGCCACTTCATGGTGAAGGAGGGCATAGTTCTGGGACATAAGATTTCGCATGCTGGTATGGAGGTCGATCCAGCCAAAGTGGATATCATTTCACGACTTCCGCCCCCACCTCTGTTAGAGCGATACGGAGCTTTCTCGGTCATGCCGGGTTCTATCGGCGATTCATTAAAGATTTTTCAAAAATCGCCAGACCCATGACCCGTTTGTTGGAGAAAGACGCTCCGTTCATATTCGGAGTGGATTGCTTGAGAGCCTTTGACCTTCTCAAGCAAAAGTTGATTGAGGCCCCTATTTTAGTTGCACCGGACTGGAGTTTGCCGTTTGAGATTATGTGCGACGCGAGTGATTACGCTATAGGGGCCGTTCTTGGTCAAAAGAGAGAAAAGCACTTTCACCCGATCTATTATGCGAGCAAAACTCTTCACGACGCTCAGGAGCATTATACCACGACTGAAAAGGAGCTCTTGGCGGTCGTTTTCGCATTTGACAAATTTAGATCGTACTTGGTGCTTTCGAAAACCGTTGTATATACTGATCACGCTGCCATCCGATATCTCTTCAGCAAACAGGACGCTAAACCACGTCTGATCCGGTGGATCTTGTTGCTGCAAGAGTTTGATATTGAAATTCAAGATAAAAAAGGTGCGTTGAATGTAGCGGCTGACCATCTATCTCGGTTAGAGCATGGAGACATCGTGGACGCGCGTTGGGATTCCATAAATGACAACTTCCCACACGAGTCTTTGATGAGTGTTGAGATATGCGATGAGTCGCCATGGTTCGCCGACCTTGCGAACTACCTTGCTTGCGGGATTCTGATTAAGGGGTTGACTCACCAGCAAAAGAGGAAATTCTTTTCGGACGTCAAGCACTACATTTGGGATGACCCTTACTTGTTTCGGGTTGGTGCTGATCAGGTGATCAGGAGATGTGTTTCAGGGAAAGAGGCGACCGATATTCTGCGCCACTGTCACGAGGGACCTACCGGAGGCCACCATGGAGCCAACTTTACCGCCAAGAAAGTGTTGGACTCCGGGTTTTATTGGCCGACTATATTTCGTGATGCTCAGAGTTGGGTTAGAGCGTGCGATGCTTGCCAGAGGGCGACAAATATATCGGCACGTGATGAAATGCCTCAGACCTGGATTCAGGTTTGTGAAGTCTTTGATATCTGGGGGATAGACTTCATGGGACCATTTCCCCCCTCACGAGGTAATAAGTACATCCTGGTCGCGGTTGACTATGTATCGAAGTGGGCGGAGGCGCAAGCCTTACCCACCAGTGATGCCAGGGTGGTCGTGAGATTTTTGAAAAGCTTATTTGCTCGGTTCGGCGCTCCGAAAGCGCTTATCAGTGACAGAGGGACGCATTTTTGCAATACTCAGCTCGAGAGTGCTTTGTCCCGTTACGGTGTGCATCACCGTCTATCCACGCCCTATCATCCACAGACTAGCGGGCAGGTGGAAGTCACGAACCGGGGGCTGAAAAGAATCCTTGAGCGGTCGGTAGGTGCGAACCGCAAGGATTGGTCGGATAAGCTTGATGAAGCGTTGTGGGCTTTCCGTACGGCTTACAAGACGCCTATCGGGACTACTCCCTTTAGGCTTGTATACGGAAAGGCATGTCATTTACCGGTTGAGTTGGAGCATAAAGCGATGTGGGCGCTGAAAACCGCAAATCTGGACATAAAAGCCGGAGGTGAAGCCCGGTTTCTCCAGATTCATGAGTTAGAAGAGTTGCGACAACGCGCTTATGAGAGCTCGGTGTTGTACAAGGAGCGCACGAAGAGATTGCACGATAAACGCTTGAAGGACCACAAAGAATTCCAAGCGGGCGATCTTGTTCTTCTTTACAACTCGCGGTTGCGCTTATTTCCCGGGAAGCTTCATTCACGTTGGACAGGCCCATACACGGTTAAAGAGGTATTTCCGTATGGGACTGTTGCAATAGAGAACGCGGACGGCGTTATTTTCAAAGTAAATGGGCATCGCTTGAAGTTGTACGTTGCCGGGCCGACAGAGTCGGTGATGGAGGTTATTGAACTCCAAACCCCGCACACATCATAAGTGTGGGGAGGAGAGAGTCTACGCTGCTGACTCGTGGATAAAAATGCAGCAAGAGCGTATTTTGCGCTTTAGGGGTAGTTTAGTCATTTAGGATTTATTTTCTAGTTTTAGCTTGGAGTCTTGCTATCGACTCGTCGACAAAAATTTAGCATGAGTCTACGCTACTGACTCGCCGACAAAAATGTAGCAAGAGCGTCTTTGGCGCTATAGGGGCAAAATTGTCCGTTTTTTAGGTTTTATAGTTTTAGCGTAATTTAGGTTAGTTAGGTAGTTTCCGTTAGTTTGTACAGTTTCTATTCGTGCCGAACGAAGGTTCTGTATTGCAATATTGTTAGAACAGTTGGTGTGTCGAAAAAACGGCGAAAAACGGCCAAAACAGTTGCTGGAAATGCCTTCTGCAGAAAATTCTGATATGCAGCTGATGCACGACCATGCCAGGATCCGCACGACCGTGCGTTTTCGAGATGCTGGCACGGTGGATCGCACCCTCGGTGCATCACCGAGAAAAATGGAAGTCGTCGGAGACGCACGACCGTGCCAAACGGTGAACGACCGTGCGTCAGGCTGAGGGCATTTTTGTCATTTTGCACATTATATATACCCTCATCTGCTGCAAAATCCCTCATTCGCGAACCCTAGCAACTGCAGCCGTTCCAGAGCGGTTTTTATACCAAATCGCACGATTTCTCGCACGATCTCGCACCCAACTTCGCACGGTACGTCTCTAGTGTTAGATTTCTTGTTTTCTTACTTTCTAGGGTAGATTTCATCCGATTCAACAAGGGATTTATTAGGGTTCTCTTCATAAACAAATCGAAACCCTAACCCTTGTTTGAATCATGCTTATCGTGAACACCCGGTTGAGTTTCCGACCCCTGTTTGTACAAAAAAGTTGTTGATTTTGGAAAAATCAGGCTATTCAAAGTTTCAGGGATTTGAAATCTGCAGATCAGTTGTCGCACGGTCGTTCCTTGTATGGAACGGTCGTGCCAATCCGGGTGATTCCACGATGTCAGCTTGTGTCCGGTGTTGCACGGTGGTGCCAATTGACCGCACGCCGTGCGATTCCGAGTTTCCTGGGCAGATGTGCACATCGTCGGTGATGCACGACCGTGCGTATCGCCGCACGACCGTGCCGGATGCCCAGATCAGTTTGACAGAAGCTTCATAACTTGCTGCTTCGGCTGTTTTCAATTCCATTTTCTCCTGTTTCTGTCTTTCTAACAATGTTCCCCATTACAGATGGATCATCCCTTCCTACAGTTTGACCCCAACAACGAGCGTGAAGCTTTATGCATTCCAAAAAGAGACGCATTATGGGCCCGGAGGGGGCAGTTCGGAGTCCCTAGAAGGCTGGATTGGGAAGTAATGCAAGAACTAAATCAGTATGACCGACTGGAAAACATGATGAGTCGGCCGCTTACCAATCTGGTCGGTTGCAACCGACCTGTTTACTTGGAGCTTACCATAGAGTTCTTTGCATCATATGCTTACGAAAAGCCAGTTGCTTCTCGACGACCCAAATTCCGCCACAAAGAGCGGATAGCTTTCAGATTGTGTGGTAGATGGCACCGGTGGTCGGTTGGTCGTTTGGGAAGGAGACTCGGGATTTACACTAGGGAAGACATGGATGATCCCGAAGTCTTCACAGATCAGTTCACCTTTCCGTCTGATGCAGCACGGGATGAGTTTTGGGCTGCAAATGCTGTTGGGGACCCATACAACCCAAGGATGTCAAAGGCCTCACGACTTAAAGACCCTCTGGTGCGAGTGATGCACCATGTGTTTAGCCACACTATATGCGGTCGCATGGACAGTCTTGGTAACTGTCCAACACCAGATTTGATTTTTCTTTACGCATTGGTGGAGAAGGCGCCCATCAACTTAGCGGCGCGAATGGCTGAATACTTTGTGAAGTGCTCAGGGAGGACTTCTAACAGTCAGATACATGGCGGTCAGTATGTGACCGAAATTGCGTACAACGAACACCTTATGACTGAGGAGGTACTTCAGGGTCTCACTCTGATAACTGAGGGGGTTCATGTTGACATCAGGTCACTGAAGGCGATGGGGGTGATTGTTGAGTTAGATAGAGGGGATAGATTGAGGGGGCTGAATAACAAGGTATGGGACCCGTTACCCCCGCTCCCAGAAGAGGAAGAGGAAGAGGATGTAGAGATGCAGGAGCAGCAGCACCAGCCACACACACCATCGCACCACACACCGCCACATGAGGCGCAGCACCAGCAGTACTACCAACATCAGGATTGGCCTGAATTTTATCAGCAGTTCCAGCAAATGCGTGTTACGCAGGAACAACATGGTACGTACATCGATCAGATTAGGACCAGCCAGGACCAGATCCGGGCTAGTCAGGAGCAGCTCAGGGCCACGCAGGATCAGCTGAGGCATAGCCAGGAGAGCTTATACCAGGGGGTGAGTGCCGGATTCTCGTACCTATTCGGGGAGATGCACCATGCATATCCCGACTACTTTCAGCACCCTCCACAGTTCCCGCCGTGGAACCCACCTGGTTATGGCGGTGCGGGCCCATCTTTCACGAGAGACGATGACGGTGACGACGAGTAGGAGTTGGTGGTGATGTTCGTTGGTGGTTTTTATTATTATTTTAGTACTTGTTATTTCGGGTGTTCTTTTGCTTAGTATGTCGAACACCCTCGGATTGTATTGTATTTTCAAACATTTTACTTTCTGTTATGTCTTTGTTTGGACTAGTAGTATTTATGTACATTATGGTTTATTTGTGTTTATTCTATTACTGTTCTGTTTTGCTGTGCCATATGACATACTTGCAGATTTTGGCTATCAAGTCTTTGACCGGAGCATATAACAGACGCAACTTTGGAAGTCTCGATTCATCAGATATCATCTTGAGGGGAGTACTATTATCCTTCTTCTCTATATTTCGGGTTTCGCATTGGGGACAATGCGAAGTTCAAGTATGGGGAGGGGGTTAACTTTGTTAAACTTTGTTTGTCCTCATTTTATAAAAAAAAAAAAATCAGAAAAATCATTCAAAAATACCTGTATTTTGTATATATTTTAGTAAATAAACCGGTTGATTGTGTTTTAGAAAGCATCGGACTTGATAAAAACCTGACAAGCAAAATAAATTTTGAAAAAGAAAACCCCGGAAAGCATGACAAACAAAGAAAGACTTGCATGATAGTTTTCACACTTTTACCCATTCCATCCGTTACGTGAGCATATTTGAGCCTATTGTTATATATTTGTTCATTTCGGATATAGGAGTGAGCCGGATGTTATGTGTAATTTAGAATTTGTCACTAGTATGCTTGTTAAGACCATGAACTTGTGAATTTGTGTAAAAGTGATAGAGGCACTTAGATTACCCCTTTGTTGTAAACCTTGTTCTTTGTGTTGTGCTTCCCGTTCACCTTATATTACCCTTTAGGATTAGCCATGTCGAGCCTTCCCGTTTACCTTTGTTTACCCACATTATCGCCCACTTAGCCAAATTTAGCCTTTGTATGTTTTAAACCCTTTTTAGTGTTGAAACTCGGACAAAATAATCGTTTAACTAGCGTTTATTTCAGTTTATTGTATAGTATGTTTTCTATGTTAAAAAAAACACACACAGAAAATAAAAACACCCTAAAATAGGGTGACGTTGATAGAAATCGAGCAATTTTGAACACTTAAATGTTAAAATTTCGTTGATAAGCTCGATTGCGCTTTAGTCGCCTTTTTAAGGCGTTTGTATGTATAGTTGTATTATTTCTTGCTAGTTAAACGCTAATACCGAGTTTTAACCATTTTCACCACTTTATATGTCTACTTCCATACCCTTCGCCCAAGCCTAACGTTACAACCCGTAAAGACCTCTTGATTTACACTTATTTGCATGTTAGTTGGTGGAGACGAGATCTTATGACAAGCTTATGATATTGCAATGTTTCATTGACGAGGCATTGAGTGTTTGCACATACACATTATATGTATGTTTCATAAATAAAACCCGAGTGTGTTGAAACATTGTGAGTCGCGTGAAGATAACATGTTGAGTCGATTAAATGTGAAGTCACGGCTTTTTGGTTGTCGCTTTATAATTGCATATGCTTGTTGGGTTTGAGTCTTTTGATGTTGTCTTTCGACAAACCGGCTAACCGTTTATAGTAGTTTTCAATAAAATAGTGTGTAAATTATCGTTCTTATTTATTTCCGTCTTTTATTGCTTTTTAGTTCAGCTTGCTTGAGGACAAGCAAGGTTCAAGTGTGGGGAGATTTGATATTCGCTAATTACACATATTTGTAGTCCCCCGTTTTATCCTATTTATGCGTTTCGGCCGTAAAACCGTCATTTCGGATACTTAATTATCTACATTTTGTTTACAGGCCTAAAACAGCATACCAGACAAGATGATAGCGAAAACGAGGAACTTTCCCGACAAAACGACGAAGCTGCGAAGATTCTGTTGAAAAAAAACTGACCTGGGCGTGTTGCACGATCATGCGGCCATATGCAACGACCCGTGCATAATCCGACAAACCAAGAAGACCCAGCAGTGAACGAGGCGTGCAACACTGCGTGCAAGGCATGCAGGCCAATCCGAAAACGCACGGTCATGCCATATGCGGAACGGTTGTGCGGATCCGACAACGCAGGAAAACTCGGAGCTGAACGACCACAAAACTAGGCGTGCAACAAAATGCCGGTATGGAACGTCCGTGCCATATCAAGAACGCCCGTGCATATGCGAAGACCAGTCAACGATATGTGACGTCATGCGGTATGGTGGACCACCACCAATAATGCTTAAAGTGCACGGTCGTGGCGATCGGGAGAACGGCCGTGCGACCACCGAAAAAGCATATAACAGAACAGAACCATTTTATTAGGAACTCTGGACATTTTTGGGAGCTCTGCAGGCGATTTTGAGGCTCCGAAGGCTGCTGCTTTCACTCGATTCAAGCCACATTGCCCGGTTTTGCTCATTTACTATCCAGATTCTCATTCTTATGCTTGTTAATGGTTTGGTTTCTCAAATCTTTCCAATTATTTGTTATGTTTCAAGCATTTAGACTGATTATTATGTATTAATGTAAGCCTTTGGGCAAAAACACAACAAAGCCTTGCTTGATTATAACCATTAGTATGTTGATCTATGTTTGTAATGAAAGTTGGAAAGTGTTTTCTATAATTATCTTTGATGATTAGTTTGCAACCTTGTTATTGATATTGATTTCTTGATTATAAGTAATTGTGTTGGATGATGGTGCTTTGGTAGGTAAGATAGTTGCAAAATGAAGCTAATTTAATCATGTATTAATAAACTTTTAATTTGGTTAACTAGTTTAACTTGGTTAAAATGTAGGCACCATGATACTCTAACGGGTTAGTGTTTAATAAAATGTAATTATTATTAATCAAGAGAGCTTGCCCTCACGGAAGGACTCTAACGGGTTAGATGGTGTTGTTATGAATTCTTGCCATGATTTGTTAGCTTAGTTAGTAGTTTCGGCCAAAATTGCTATCTTGGTGAATTTATGTGCAAGATTTGTAAAATGAACTCGGTTGTGATTTAATCTAGCTTATGCTTGTCTCGGTGGTGCATTGTGTTTATCGGTGTTGCTTTCCTTGATTAAGTGAGGTTAGAAAACTCCTAACGGATGACTAACTTATTTTTAGGAGATTTTCATAGACATTTATCAATCGCACGTTAAAGAACAATTTTAGGTGGTTAAAGTGTGTTTATCGTTTTTAACTTTCCGAATGATTGTCATGTTAGGATTCCCGAAAGGGATACTAATTGTCTCAAAATGGAAAATTGACCGAATGCTTCTAGTGCCAAAACTGACTTAGTTGACATGCTGTGGTTGTGTATTAAGCAAGGCTATTCATATATATTTTACTATGTTTTATAAGTATTTATTTATGCTTAAAAATTAATCAAAACCAAGAAATTTATGTTTTTTACCGGTAATTTATGACAAAGGTCTAGTACTATTTCTCCGCCCATTCCGTGGATTGATACTTGGTTCTTACCGATACTTTACTACATATATGACGGGGTACACTTGCCTCTTTCGTGTGTGTTTTGATATAAAAGTAATAATCACTTTTATAAATTTAAAACCAATTCGTGTGTAATTTCATTGTAAAAATATAGTGTAGTCACGCACGTAACATTTATATATAAACTGAATTCTTTTATTGTTTTGTTACTTCCGATTGTGAAATAACACGTATTTCTACTAAATTTTCCTCTTGGAAACATCATCCTGGATAGTATCCTATCCAGGTTTTCCAAGTTTTATATTCCGTATGGAACAGTCATTCAGCTACTTATTTGTTGCATATTACTATCCGTACAATAAATTTAAACGTTCACCTAGTAGCATACTCGCCCTAATGGGCTTTCATTACCGTTTGAACTTTATTCGATATCGTTACCGATTTAGGTCCTTGGTGAGCATGCTCTACTTGTCATACTTCGGACCGTTCCATCATTCATATCCGTAATTCATTAAACTTCGTCATCTTCAGATGCAGAGTCGTCCTTTTACTAAAATGTTCATAAAATATAAGTAACATTGAAATTAATAAGCACTCGTACAAAATACAAGGGTTTTCTACAATACTTGTTAACACAAGAATTCACTATTTATATCCGTCTTTTACCTATTTATTTGAGGTAACGTGTGATCACCGATAGCTCTATGTGTTGTTTACAACACTTTTAACTACTCTGGACCTATAGTATTCGTAATAGATACCGGATGTCTTGATCAAGCCTTGAACCAAACACATTTACCCTGTTAATCTTGAAGCTCCGATTACCAACTTGTAACACCTAAGCTTACATAATTGAGAATTTATTAAAAAACTTTTTTGCATTTTATACAAAATAATGCAAATAACTTTCATACAATGTTTCGGCGTTTAATAAAAGTATTTCATAAGTGTTTAAAGCACCTAAACACTTAGCACATTAATACGTTCATTAAAATATAAAACCCTTAGAAAGTTCATAATTTGATTCGGTTCATAAAATACGGAAAAAAGCGGAAGCTTGAAATTCAGTTGTTTTCGGTTCGCTCCATTATGCTTAATCATCATCCATAGGTCCTAGCTATCACCTATTACACCAATAACAACTCATATGTTAGTTATATGGTGCTTAAACTTGGATTTTATAACCATTAATAACAAATAAGCAATCAAAATTAAGTTTGGGAAGCCCGCGTAGGCTACGGTGGATGTACCGTAGCTTTACGGCGCGCATGAAAAACAACTTGGACAGTAGCTCTGAACCATAACTTATGGTTGCCACCGTAAGATACGTTGCAGCTAGCTGCAGATTTTCAGTTTGGGTCCTTTTTACGAATAACGGTCATTACTTTCAAACCGTTTATCCGTTTAACCTTCCGTTTCTTTCTACGCCGATCGTAATTGGTCCTCTATCATTTGGACTCAAAATCCACCCTCTAGATTAACAAAATTTTCATATTTTAAACCTTTGGCTTATATATTTATTGACGAGTTATTCACCCGTTTCCAGATTTGAGCACTAAGCTCAAATCTCGCTTTATTCTTTCCATTCCTCCTATTCCCACACTAGGATTTTATTTATCTTCAAACATAACTACATTTGTTGGTGGATTTCATATTAAAAATCTTATCTTTCCAAATTGTACTCTTCGGTTTGACAATTTACGAAAAAGATCCATTTTGAGGCATTATACTAAA